>NW_027457406.1:0-7500 GCF_027942865.1 Odontesthes bonariensis | reverse complement strand
CCGCTCTCCAGCACCTTCCTCGGACTCATGCTCTGCCAAAGTCGGCCTCCCATCTTCAGGAACCAGCCTGGAGCTTCTAGCGGTCAGCCGCACCTTGAATCCGCTCTCCAGCACCTTCCTCGGACTCATGCTCTGCCAAAGTCGGCCTCCCATCTTCCAGGAACCAGCCTGGAGCTTCTAGCGGTCAGCCGCACCTTGAATCCGCTCTCAAGCACCTTTCTCGGACTCATGCTCTGCCAAAGTCGGCCTCCCATCTTCCAGGAACCAGCCTGGAGCTTCCAGCGGTCATCCGCGCCTTGAATCCGCTCTCCAGCACCTTCCTCGGACTCATGCTCTGCCAAAGTCGGCCTCCCATCTTCCAGGAACCAGCCTGGAGCTTCCAGCGGTCAGCCGCGCCTTGAATCCGCTCTCCAGCACCTATCTCGGACACACTCTCCTCCAGGCCGGCCTCACATCTTCAAAGAACCAGCCTGGAGCTCCTAGCGGACAGCCGAGCCTTGAATCCGCTCTCCAGCACCTTCCTCGGACTCATGCTCTGCCAAAGTCGGCCTCACATCTTCCAGGAACCAGCCTGGAGCTTCTAGCGGTCAGCCGCACCTTGAATCCGCTCTCAAGCACCTTCCTCGGACTCATGCTCTGCCAAAGTCGGCCTCACATCTTCCAGGAACCAGCCTGGAGCTTCCAGCGGTCAGCCGCACCTTGAATCCGCTCTCCAGCACCTTCCTCGGACTCAAGCTCTGCCAAAGTCGGCCTCCCATCTTCCAGGAACCAGCCTGGAGCTTCTAGCGGTCAGCCGCACCTTGAATCCGCTCTCAAGCACCTTTCTCGGACTCATGCTCTGCCAAAGTCGGCCTCCCATCTTCCAGGAACCAGCCTGGAGCTTCCAGCGGTCATCCGCGCCTTGAATCCGCTCTCCAGCACCTTCCTCGGACTCATGCTCTGCCAAAGTCGGCCTCCCATCTTCCAGGAACCAGCCTGGAGCTTACAGCCGCACCTTGAATCCGCTCTCAAGCACCTTCCTCGGACTCATGCTCTGCCAAAGTCGGCCTCACATCTTCCAGGAACCAGCCTGGAGCTTCCAGCGGTCAGCCGCACCTTGAATCCGCTCTCCAGCACCTATCTCGGACTCATTCTCCTCCAGGCCGGCCTCACATCTTCAAAGAACCAGCCTGGAGCTTCCAGCGGTCAGCCGCACCTTGAATCCGCTCTCCAGCACCTTCCTCGGACTCAAGCTCTGCCAAAGTCGGCCTCCCATCTTCCAGGAACCAGCCTGGAGCTTCCAGCGGTCAGCCGCACCTTGAATCCGCTCTCCAGCACCTATCTCGGACTCATTCTCCTCCAGGCCGCCTCACATCTTCAAAGAACCAGCCTGGAGCTTCCAGCGGTCAGCCGCACCTTGAATCCGCTCTCAAGCACCTTCCTCGGACTCATGCTCCTCCAGGCCGGCCTCACATCTTCAAAGAACCAGCCTGGAGCTTCCAGCGGTCAGCCGCACCTTGAATCCGCTCTCCAGCACCTTCCTCGGACTCATTCTCCTCCAGGCCGGCCTCACATCTTCAAAGAACCAGCCTGGAGCTTCCAGCGGTCAGCCGCACCTTGAATCCGCTCTCCAGCACCTTCCTCGGACTCATGCTCTGCCAAAGTCGGCCTCACATCTTCCAGGAACCAGCCTGGAGCTTCTAGCGGTCAACCGCACCTTGAATCCGCTCTCAAGCACCTTCCTCGGACTCATGCTCTGCCAAAGTCGGCCTCACATCTTCCAGGAACCAGCCTGAGCTTCAGCGGTCAGCCGCACCTTGAATCCGCTCTCCAGCACCTATCTCGGACTCATTCTCCTCCAGGCCGGCCTCACATCTTCAAAGAACCAGCCTGGAGCTTCCAGCGGTCAGCCGCACCTTGAATCCGCTCTCCAGCACTTCCTCGGACTCATGCTCTGCCAAAGTCGGCCTCACATCTTCCAGGAACCAGCCTGGAGCTTCTAGCGGTCAGCCGCACCTTGAATCCGCTCTCAAGCACCTTCCTCGGACTCATGCTCTGCCAAAGTCGGCCTCACATCTTCCAGGAACCAGCCTGGAGCTTCCAGCGGTCAGCCGCACCTTGAATCCGCTCTCCAGCACCTATCTCGGACTCATTCTCCTCCAGGCCGGCCTCACATCTTCAAGAACCAGCCTGGAGCTTCCAGCGGTCAGCCGCACCTTGAATCCGCTCTCAAGCACCTTCCTCGGACTCATGCTCCTCCAGGCCGGCCTCACATCTTCAAAGAACCAGCCTGGAGCTACCAGCGGTCAGCCGCACCTTGAATCCGCTCTCCAGCACCTTCCTCGGACTCATTCTCCTCCAGGCCGGCCTCACATCTTCAAGAACCAGCCTGGAGCTTCCAGCGGTCAGCCGCACCTTGAATCCGCTCTCCAGCACCTTCCTCGGACTCATGCTCTGCCAAAGTCGGCCTCCCATCTTCCAGGAACCAGCCTGGAGCTTCCAGCGGTCAGCCGCGCCTTGAATCCGCTCTCCAGCACCTATCTCGGACACACTCTCCTCCAGGCCGGCCTCACATCTTCAAAGAACCAGCCTGGAGCCTTTAGCGGTCAGCCGCGCCTTGAATCCGCTCTCCAGCACCTTCCTCGGACTCATGCTCTGCCAAAGTCGGCCTCCCATCTTCCAGGAACCAGCCTGGAGCTTCCAGCGGTCAGCCGCACCTTGAATCCGCTCTCCAGCACCTTCCTCGGACACATTCTCCTCCAGGCCGGCCTCCCATCTTCCAGGAACCAGCCTGGAGCCTTTAGCGGTCAGCCGCGCCTTGAATCCGCTCTCAAGCACCTTCCTCGGACTCATGCTCTGCCAAAGTCGGCCTCCCATCTTCCAGGAACCAGCCTGGAGCTTCCAGCGGTCAGCCGCACCTTGAATCCGCTCTCCAGCACCTATCTCGGACTCATTCTCCTCCAGGCCGGCCTCACATCTTCAAAGAACCAGCCTGGAGCTTCCAGCGGTCAGCCGCACCTTGAATCCGCTCTCCAGCACCTTCCTCGGACTCATGCTCTGCCAAAGTCGCCTCACATCTTCCAGGAACCAGCCTGGAGCTTCTAGCGGTCAGCCGCACCTTGAATCCGCTCTCAAGCACCTTCCTCGGACTCATGCTCTGCCAAAGTCGGCCTCACATCTTCCAGGAACCAGCCTGGAGCTTCCAGCGGTCAGCCGCACCTTGAATCCGCTCTCCAGCACCTATCTCGGACTCATTCTCCTCCAGGCCGGCCTCACATCTTCAAAGAACCAGCCTGGAGCTTCCAGCGGTCAGCCGCACCTTGAATCCGCTCTCAAGCACCTTCCTCGGACTCATGCTCCTCCAGGCCGGCCTCACATCTTCAAAGAACCAGCCTGGAGCTTCCAGCGGTCAGCCGCACCTTGAATCCGCTCTCCAGCACCTTCCTCGGACTCATTCTCCTCCAGGCCGGCCTCACATCTTCAAAGAACCAGCCTGGAGCTTCCAGCGGTCAGCCGCGCCTTGAATCCGCTCTCCAGCACCTTCCTCGGACTCATGCTCTGCCAAAGTCGGCCTCCCATCTTCCAGGAACCGGCCTGGAGCTTCCAGCGGTCAGCCGCGCCTTGAATCCGCTCTCCTGCACCCATCCTCGGACACACGTTCTTGCCTTTGGACCCCTCCTCCAGGAGCCAGGCTGGAGCTTTTGCCCCTTCCTCCATCATTTCAGGCCGTGGAAAGTGTCATCTTTCGGATTATCAATTCACCGTCCCAGTCTGGTACTCAGATATTTTTCCGAAAACTGGTTTCTGAAATCGTGCAGATGGTGTTTTCGTCGTCTGCTAATAACCTCGTCGTGTGGGAGAATAGGGGCGGGCCTTGGGCTGACTCGGCCCATCGTCCCCTTTTCCCGTTCTCTGACAGAAATTTTTTCCAACTTTATCACCCCTGGTACTATAAACTTTTTCACCTCTGTACTATGTGGCACTTAGAAATTTTCTGAACCGGGATTCTCACCCCTGGTACTTTTTGGCACTCAGAAAATATTTCTCAACCGGGCTTCATGCCCCTGGTACTTTTTGACACTTTGACGTTTTTCTGAACGGGCTTCATGCCCCTGGTACTTTTTGACACTTTGACGTTTTTCTGAACCGGGCTTCATGCCCCTGGTACTTTTTGACACTTGACGTTTTTCTGAACCGGGCTTCATGCCCCTGGTACTTTTTGACACTTTGACGTTTTTCTGAACCGGGCTTCATGCCCCTGGTACTTTTTGACACTTTGACGTTTTTCTGAACCGGGCTTCATGCCCTGGTACTTTTTGACACTTTGGCGTTTTTCTGAACCGGGATAAAGGTCATTTAAAGAGGTGTGTGCATGGTTCCTACTAAGGAGTCTGAACTTTGTTCTGGCCCAAGGAAATCACTTTTTAACAAAATCCGTATTTGGTCTTAACTCGGGAAAAGAAGCGATTCCTGTGTTTTGATCTCAAAAGAGGCCATTTATCGGGTTTGTGCAGGTTTATGCATGGAACTTACTTAGAATGGATATATCTCTATGTATATATGAAGGACTAAGGAGTCTGAACTTGTTCTGGCCCAAGGAAATCACTTTTTAACAAAAATCCGTATTTCGTCTTAACTCGGGAAAAGAAGGCGATTCCTGTGTTTTGATCTCAAAAGAGGCCATTTATCCGGGTTTGTGCAGGTTTATGCATGGAACTTACTTAGAATGGATATATCTCTATGTATATATGAAGGACTAAGGAGTCTGAACTTGTTCTGGCCCAAGGAAATCACTTTTTAACAAAAATCCGTATTTCGTCTTAACTCGGGAAAAGAAGGCGATTCCTGTGTTTTGATCCCAAAAGAGGCCATTTATCCGGGTTTGTGCAGGTTTATGCATGGAACTTCCTTAGAATGGATATATATGTATGTATATATGAAGGACTAAGGAGTCTGAACTTGTTCTGGCCCAAGGAAATCACTTTTTAACAAAAATCCGTATTTCGTCTTAACTCGGGAAAAGAAGGCGATTCCTGTGTTTTGATCCCAAAAGAGGCCATTTATCCGGGTTTGTGCAGGTTATGCATGGAACTTACTTAGAATGGATATATATGTATGTATATATGAAGGACCAAGGAGTCTGAACTTGTTCTGGCCCAAGGAAATCACTTTTTAACAAAAATCCGTATTTCGTCTTAACTCGGGAAAAGAAGGCGATTCCTGTGTTTCTTTCAGAAAAGGTCCTTTTTTTGAACTGGGATTCATGCCCAACATCCAGGCTCTCGTGCCCTGCCCACAGACACACATCCAGGCCGAGTTTCAGCACCTCTCCTCGGTCCAGTATTCATGGCTGCCGTCCTCTCCCAACAGCCAGTCTCTCATGCCCGGCCCAGAGACACACATCCAGGCCGAGTTTCAGCACCTCTCTTCGGTCAGGCAATCATCCCTGCTCCCCTCTCATAACGTCCAGGCACTCATGCCCTGTGCAATGACACATCCAGGCCGAGTTTCAGCACCTCTCCTCGGTCAGGAATTCATCCCTGCTCCCCTCTCATAACGTCCAGTCACAGACACAGATCCAGGCCGAGTTTCAGCACCTCTCCTCGGTCCAGCATTCATCCCTGCTCCCCTCTCAGAACATCCAGGCACTCATGCCCTGTGCAATGACACATCCAGGCCGAGTTTCAGCACCTCTCCTCGGTCAGGAATTCATCCTGCTCCCCTCTCATAACGTCCAGTCACAGACACAGATCCAGGCCGAGTTTCAGCACCTCTCCTCGGTCCAGCATTCATCCCTGCTCCACTCTCATAGCATCCAGGCACTCATGCCCTGGCGCACAGACACACATCCTGGCCGAGTTCAGCACCTCTCCTCGGTCCAGCATTCATCCCTGCTCCACTCTCATAGCATCCAGGCACTCATGCCTGCGCACAGACACACATCCAGGCCGAGTTTCAGCACCTCTGCTCGGTCCAGCATTCATCCCTGCTCCACTCTCATAGCATCCAGGCACTCATGCCCTGCGCACAGACACACATCCTGGCCGAGTTTCAGCACCTCTCCTCGGTCCAGCATTCATCCCTGCTCCACTCTCATAGCATCCAGGCACTCATGCCCTGCGCACAGACACACATCCAGGCCGAGTTTCAGCACCTCTGCTCGGTCCAGCATTCATCCCTGCTCCACTCTCATAGCATCCAGGCACTCATGCCCTGCGCAATGACACATCCAGGCCGAGTTTCAGCACCTCTCCTCGGTCAGGCATTCATCCCTGCTCCCCTCTCACAGCATCCAGGCACTCATGCCCTGCGCACAGTCACACACCCAGGCCGAGTTTCAGCACCTCTCCTCGGTCCAGCATTCATCCCTGCTCCCCTCTCACAGCATCCAGGCACTCATGCCCTGCGCACAGACACACATCCTGGCCGAGTTTCAGCACCTCTCCTCGGTCCAGCATTCATCCCTGCTCCACTCTCATAGCATCCAGGCACTCATGCCCTGCGCACAGACACACATCCAGGCCGAGTTTCAGCACCTCTGCTCGGTCCAGCATTCATCCCTGCTCCACTCTCATAGCATCCAGGCACTCATGCCCTGCGCAATGACACATCCAGGCCGAGTTTCAGCACCTCTCCTCGGTCAGGCATTCATCCCTGCTCCCCTCTCACAGCATCCAGGCACTCATGCCCTGCGCACAGTCACACACCCAGGCCGAGTTTCAGCACCTCTCCTCGGTCCAGCATTCATCCCTGCTCCCCTCTCACAGCATCCAGGCACTCATGCCCTGCGCACAGACACACATCCAGGCCGAGTTTCAGCACCTCTCCTCGGTCCAGCATCATCCCTGCTCCCCTCTCACAGCATCCAGGCACTCATGCCCTGCGCACAGACACACATCCAGGCCGAGTTTCAGCACCTCTCCTCGGTCAGGCATTCATCCCTGCTCCCCTCTCAGAACATCCAGGCACTCATGCCCTGCGCAACGACATCACTCCGCAAAGGAAAGCTTTTGCGGTGTTTCTTTCTCAAAAAGGCAATTTAAAGAGGTTTAAGCATGGAACCTACTCAGAATGAACATATACATAACGGACTAAGGAGTCTGAACTTGGTTTGGCCCAAGGAAATCATTTTTTAACAAAAATCCGTATTTCGTCTTAACTCGGGAAAAGAAGGCGATTCCTGGGTTTCTCTCTCAAAAAAGGCCATTTAAAGAGGTTTGTGCATGGAACCTACTCAGAATGAACATACACATAACGGACTAAGGAGTCTGAACTTGGTTTGGCCCAAGGAAATCATTTTTTAACAAAAATCCGTATTTGGTCTTAACTCGGGAAAAGAAGGCGATTCCTGGGTTTCTTTGTCAAAAAAAGGCCATTTAAAGAGGTTTTGTGCATGGAACCTACTCGGAATGGCTATATATGAAGGACTAAAGAGTCTGAACTTGGTTTGGCCCAAGGAAATCTTTTTTTTACAAAATCCGTATTTCGTCTTAACTCGGGAAAAGAAGGCGATTCCTGGGA
>NW_027457405.1:0-45680 GCF_027942865.1 Odontesthes bonariensis | reverse complement strand
TTTGCGGAATTAAGACGAAATTCGGATTTTTGCTCATAAACACCAATTCCTTCATTCAAAACAAGTTCAAACTCCCATGTCCTTCATATATATCAATTCTAAGTAGGTTACATGCATAAACCTCTTCAAATGACCTTGTTTGAGAAAGAAAAACAGGAATAGCCTTAACGTTGAGCGTTAAAGCCAAATTGGTATTTTTGCTTTAAAATGAATTCCTTCAGTCAAAACAAGTTCAAACTAATTTGTCCTTCATATATATCAATTCTAAGTAGGTTCCATGCATAAACCTCTTCAAATGACCTTGTCTGAGAAACAAAAACAGGAATAGCCTTACTTTTGCTAGTTAAAGCCAAATTGGTATTTTTGCTATAAAATGAAATCCTTCAGTCAAAACAAGTTCAAACTCCTATGTCCTTCATATATATATACCAATACCAAGTAGGTTCCATGCATAAACCTCTTTAAATGACCTTCTATGAGAATGAAAAACAGGAATAGCCTTCTTTTGCGGAATTAAGATGAAATTCGGATTTTTGCTTATACACACCAATTCCTTCAGTCAAAACAAGTTCAAACTCCTATGTCCTTCATATAAATATATCAATACTAAGTAGGTTACATGCATAAACCTCTTTAAATGACCTTGTTTGAGAAAGAAAAACAAGAATAGACTTACTTTTGCGCGTTAAAGCCAAATTGGTATTTTTGCTATATAATGAATTCCTTCAGTCAAAACAAGTTCAAACTAATTTGTCCTTCATATATATCAATTCTAAGTAGGTTCCATGCATAAACCTCTTTAAATGACCTTGTATGAGAAAGAAAAACAGGAATAACCTTCTTTTGCGGAATTAAGACGAAATTCGGATTTTTGCTTATAAACACCAATTCCTTCAGTCAAAACAAGTTCAAACTCCTACCTTCTTCATATATATCAATTCTAAGTAGGTTCCATGCATAAACCTCTTCAAATGACCTTGTTTGAGAAAGAAAAACAGGAATAGCCTTACTTTTGCGCGTTAAAGCCAAATTGGTATTTTTGCTATATAATGAATTCTTACAGTCAAAACAAGTTCATACTAATTTGTCCTTCATATATATATATCAATACTAAGTAGGTTACATGCATAAACCTCTTCAAATGACCTTGTTTGAGAAGGAAAAACAGGAATAGCCTTACTTTTGCGCGTTAAGCCAAATTGGTATTTTTGCTATAAAATGAATTCCTTCAGTCAAAACAAGTTCAAACTAATATGTCCTTCATAGATATACCAATACCAAGTAGGTTACATGCATAAACCTCCTTAAATGACCTTGTTTGAGAATGAAAAACAGGAATAGCCTTACTTTTGCGCGTTAAAGCCAAATTGGTATTTTTGCTATATAATGAATTCCTACAGTCAAAACAAGTTCAAACTCCTATATCCTTCATATATATCCATTCTAAGTAGGTTCCATGCATAAACCTCTTTAAATGACCTTGTTTGAGAAAGAAAAACAGGAATAGCCTTGCTTTTGCGAGTTAAAGCCAAATTGGTATTTTTGCTATAAAATTAAATCCTTCAGTCAAAACAAGTTCAAACTCCTATGTCCTACATATATATACCAATACCAAGTAGGTTACATGCATTAACCTCTTTAAATGACCTTGTATGTGAAAGAAAAACAGGAATAGCCTTCTTTTGCGGAATTAAGACGAAATTCGGATTTTTGCTTATAAACACCAATTCCTTCAGTCAAAACAAGTTCAAACTCCCATGTCCTTCATATATATCAATTCTAAGTAGGTTCCATGCATAAAACTCCTTAAATGACCTTGTTTGAGAATGAAAAACAGGAATAGTCTTACTTTTGCGAGTTAAAGCCAAATTGGTGTTTTTGATATAAAATGAAATCCTTCAGTCAAAACAAGTTCAAACTAATATTTCCTTCATATATATCAATTCTAAGTAGGTTCCATGCATAAACCTCTTTAAATGACCTTGTATGAGAAAGAAAAACAGGAATAGCCTTCTTTTGCAGAATTAAGACGAAATTTGGATTTTTGCTTATAAACACCAATTCCTTAAGTCAAAACAAGTTCAAACTCCTATGTACTTCATACATATCAATTCTACGTAGGTTCCATGCATAAATCTCTTCAAATGACCTTGTTTGAGAAAGAAAAACAGGAATAGCCTTACTTTTGCGCGTTAAAGCCAAATTGGTATTTTTGCTATATAATGAATTCCTACAGTCAAAACAAGTTCAAATTAATTTATCCTTCATATATATCCATTCTAAGTAGGTTCCATGCATAAACCTCTTTAAATGACCTTGTTTGGGAAAGAAAAACAGGAATAGCCTTACTTTTGCGAGTTAAAGCCAAATTGGTATTTTTGCTATAAAATTAAATCCTTCAGTCAAAACAAATTCAAACTCCTATGTCCTTCATATATATACCAATACCAAGTAGGTTACATGCATAAACCTCTTTAAATGACCTTGTATGAGAAAGAAAAACAGGAATAGCCTTCTTTTGCGGAATTAAGACGAAATTCGGATTTTTGCTCATAAACACCAATTCCTTCATTCAAAACAAGTTCAAACTCCCATGTCCTTCATATATATCAATTCTAAGTAGGTTACATGCATAAACCTCTTCAAATGACCTTGTTTGAGAAAGAAAAACAGGAATAGCCTTAACGTTGAGCGTTAAAGCCAAATTGGTATTTTTGCTTTAAAATGAATTCCTTCAGTCAAAACAAGTTCAAACTAATTTGTCCTTCATATATATCAATTCTAAGTAGGTTCCATGCATAAACCTCTTCAAATGACCTTGTCTGAGAAACAAAAACAGGAATAGCCTTACTTTTGCTAGTTAAAGCCAAATTGGTATTTTTGCTATAAAATGAAATCCTTCAGTCAAAACAAGTTCAAACTCCTATGTCCTTCATATATATATACCAATACCAAGTAGGTTACATGCATAAACCTCTTTAAATGACCTTCTATGAGAATGAAAAACAGGAATAGCCTTCTTTTGCGGAATTAAGATGAAATTCGGATTTTTGCTTATACACACCAATTCCTTCAGTCAAAACAAGTTCAAACTCCTATGTCCTTCATATAAATATATCAATACTAAGTAGGTTACATGCATAAACCTCTTTAAATGACCTTGTTTGAGAAAGAAAAACAAGAATAGACTTACTTTTGCGCGTTAAAGCCAAATTGGTATTTTTGCTATATAATGAATTCCTTCAGTCAAAACAAGTTCAAACTAATTTGTCCTTCATATATATCAATTCTAAGTAGGTTCCATGCATAAACCTCTTTAAATGACCTTGTATGAGAAAGAAAAACAGGAATAACCTTCTTTTGCGGAATTAAGACGAAATTCGGATTTTTGCTTATAAACACCAATTCCTTCAGTCAAAACAAGTTCAAACTCCTACCTTCTTCATATATATCAATTCTAAGTAGGTTCCATGCATAAACCTCTTCAAATGACCTTGTTTGAGAAAGAAAAACAGGAATAGCCTTACTTTTGCGCGTTAAAGCCAAATTGGTATTTTTGCTATATAATGAATTCTTACAGTCAAAACAAGTTCATACTAATTTGTCCTTCATATATATATATCAATACTAAGTAGGTTACATGCATAAACCTCTTTAAATGACCTTGTTTGAGAAAGAAAAACAAGAATAGTCTTACTTTTGCGAGTTAAAGCCAAATTGGTGTTTTTGATATAAAATGAAATCCTTCAGTCAAAACAAGTTCAAACTCCTATGTCCTACATAGATATACCAATACCAAGTAGGTTACATGCATAAACCTCTTTAAATGACCTTGTATGTGAAAGAAAAACAAGAATAGCCTTACTTTTGCGCGTCAAAGCCAAATTGGTATTTTTGCTATATAATGAATTCCTACAGTCAAAACAAGTTCAAACTAATTTGTCCTTCATATATATCAATTCTAAGTAGGTTCCATGCATAAACCTCTTCAAATGACCTTGTTTGAGAAAGAAAAACAGGAATAGCCTTACTTTTGCGCGTTAAAGCCAAATTGGTATTTTTGCTATATAATGAATTCCTACAGTCAAAACAAGTTCAAACTCCTATATCCTTCATATATATCCATTCTAAGTAGGTTCCATGCATAAACCTCTTTAAATGACCTTGTTTGAGAAAGAAAAACAGGAATAGCCTTGCTTTTGCGAGTTAAAGCCAAATTGGTATTTTTGCTATAAAATTAAATCCTTCAGTCAAAACAAGTTCAAACTCCTATGTCCTACATATATATACCAATACCAAGTAGGTTACATGCATTAACCTCTTTAAATGACCTTGTATGTGAAAGAAAAACAGGAATAGCCTTCTTTTGCGGAATTAAGACGAAATTCGGATTTTTGCTTATAAACACCAATTCCTTCAGTCAAAACAAGTTCAAACTCCCATGTCCTTCATATATATCAATTCTAAGTAGGTTCCATGCATAAAACTCCTTAAATGACCTTGTTTGAGAATGAAAAACAGGAATAGTCTTACTTTTGCGAGTTAAAGCCAAATTGGTGTTTTTGATATAAAATGAAATCCTTCAGTCAAAACAAGTTCATGCTCCTATGTCCTTCATATATATCCATTCTAAGTAGGTTCCATGCATAAACCTCTTTAAATGACCTTGTTTGAGAAGGAAAAACAGGAATTGCTTTCTTTTGCGGAACTTAGACGAAATTCGGATTTTTTCTTATAAACACCAATTCCTTCAGTCAAAACAAGTTCAAACTCCTACCTTCTTTATATATATCAATTCTAAGTAGGTTCCATGCATAAACCTCTTCAAATGACCTTGTTTGAGAAAGAAAAACAGGAATAACCTTCTTTTGCGGAATTAAGACGATATTCGGATTTTTTCTTATAAACACCAATTCCTTCAGTCAAAACAAGTTCAAACTCCAATGTCCTTCATATATATCAATTCTAAGTATGTTCCATGCATAAACCTCTTCAAATGACCTTGTCTGAGAAAGAAAAACAGGAATAGCCTTACTTTTGCGAGTTAAAGCCAAATTGGTATTTTTGCTATAAAATGAAATCCTTCAGTCAAAACAAGTTCAAACTCCTATGTCCTTCATATATATATACCAATACCAAGTAGGTTACATGCATAAACCTCTTTAAATGACCTTCTATGAGAATGAAAAACAGGAATAGCCTTCTTTTGCGGAATTAAGACTAAATTCGGATTTTTGCTTATAAACACCAATTCCTTCAGTCAAAACAAGTTCAAACTCCTATGTCCTTCATATATATATATCAATACTAAGTAGGTTACATGCATAAACCTCTTTAAATGACCTTGTATGAGAAAGAAAAACAGGAATAACCTTCTTTTGCGGAATTAAGACGAAATTCGGATTTTTGCTTATAAACACCAATTCCTTCAGTCAAAACAAGTTCAAACTCCTACCTTCTTCATATATATCAATTCTAAGTAGGTTCCATGCATAAACCTCTTCAAATGACCTTGTTTGAGAAAGAAAAACAGGAATAGCCTTACTTTTGCGCGTTAAAGCCAAATTGGTATTTTTGCTATATAATGAATTTGTTAAAGTCAAAACAAGTTCATACTAATTCGTCCTTCATATATTTAAATCAATACTAAGTAGGTTACATGCATAAACCTCTTCAAATGACCTTGTTTGAGAAAGAAAAACAGGAATAGCCTTACTTTTGCGCGTTAAGCCAAATTGGTATTGTTGCTATAAAATGAATTCCTTCAGTCAAAACAAGTTCAAACTAATTTGTCCTTCATATATATCAATTTTAAGTAGGTTCCATGCATAAACCTCTTTAAATGACCTTGTTTGAGAATGAAAAACAGGAATAGCCTTACTTTTGCGAGTTAAAGCCAAATTGGTATTTTTGCTATAAAATGAAATCCTTCAGTCAAAACAAATTCAAACTCCTATGTCCTTCATATATATACCAATACCAAGTAGGTTACATGCATAAACCTCTTTAAATGACCTTGTATGAGAAAGAAAAACAGGAATAGCCTTCTTTTGCGGAATTAAGACGAAATTCGGATTTTTGCTCATAAACACCAATTCCTTCATTCAAAACAAGTTCAAACTCCCATGTCCTTCATATATATCAATTCTAAGTAGGTTCCATGCATAAACCTCTTCAAATGACCTTGTTTGAGAAAGAAAAACAGGAATAGCCTTAACGTTGCGCGTTAAAGCCAAATTGGTATTTTTGCTTTAAAATGAATTCCTTCAGTCAAAACAAGTTCAAACTAATTTGTCCTTCATATATATCAATTCTAAGTAGGTTCCATGCATAAACCTCCTTAAATGACCTTGTTTGAGAATGAAAAACAGGAATAGTCTTACTTTTGCGAGTTAAAGCCAAATTGGTGTTTTTGATATAAAATGAAATCCTTCAGTCAAAACAAGTTCAAACTCCTATGTCCTACATAGATATACCAATACCAAGTAGGTTACATGCATAAACCTCTTTAAATGACCTTGTATGTGAAAGAAAAACAAGAATAGCCTTACTTTTGCGCGTTAAAGCCAAATTGGTATTTTTGCTATATAATGAATTCCTACAGTCAAAACAAGTTCAAACTAATTTGTCCTTCATATATATCAATTCTAAGTAGGTTCCATGCATAAACCTCTTCAAAACCTTGTTTGAGAAAGAAAAACAGGAATAGCCTTACTTTTGCGCGTTAAAGCCAAATTGGTATTTTTGCTATATAATGAATTCCTACAGTCAAAACAAGTTCAAACTCCTATGTCCTTCATATATATCCATTCTAAGTAGGTTCCATGCATAAACCTCTTTAAATGACCTTGTTTGAGTAAGAAAAACAGGAATAGCCTTGCTTTTGCGAGTTAAAGCCAAATTGGTATTTTTGCTATAAAATTAAATCCTTCAGTCAAAACAAGTTCAAACTCCTATGTCCTACATATATATACCAATACCAAGTAGGTTACATGCATTAACCTCTTTAAATGACCTTGTATGTGAAAGAAAAACAGGAATAGCCTTCTTTTGCGGAATTAAGACGAAATTCGGATTTTTGCTTATAAACACCAATTCCTTCAGTCAAAACAAGTTCAAACTCCCATGTCCTTCATATATATCAATTCTAAGTAGGTTCCATGCATAAAACTCCTTAAATGACCTTGTTTGAGAATGAAAAACAGGAATAGTCTTACTTTTGCGAGTTAAAGCCAAATTGGTATTTTTGCTATAAAATGAAATCCTTCAGTCAAAACAAGTTCAAACTAATATTTCCTTCATATATATCTATTCTAAGTAGGTTCCATGCATAAACCTCTTTAAATGACCTTGTACGAGAAAGAAAAACAGGAATAGCCTTCTTTTGCGGAATTAAGACGAAATTCGGATTTTTGCTTATAAACACCAATTCCTTCAGTCAAAACAAGTTCAAACTCCTATGTCCTTCATATATATACCAATACCAAGTAGGTTACATGCATAAACCTCTTTAAATGACCTTGTTTGAGAAAGAAAAACAGGAATAGCCTTACTTTTGCGCGTTAAAGCCAAATTGGTATTTTTGCTATACAATGATATCCTTCAGTCAAAACAAGTTCAAACTAATTTGTCCTTAATATATATCCATTCTAAGTAGGTTCCATGCATAAACCTCTTTAAATGACCTTGTTTGAGAAAGAAAAACAGTAATAGACTTACTTTTGCGAGTTAAAGCCAAATTGGTATTTTTGCTATAAAATGAAATCCTTCAGTCAAAACAAGTTCAAACTCATATGTCCTTCATATATATACCAATACCAAGTAGGTTACATGCATAAACCTCTTTAAATGACCTTGTTTGAGAAAGAAAAACAGGAATAGCCTTACTTTTGCGCGTTAAAGCCAAATTGGTATTTTTGCTATACAATGATATCCTTCAGTCGAAACAAGTTCAAACTCCTATGTCCTTCATATATATATCAATACTAAGTAGGTTCCATGCATAAACCTCTTCAAATGACCTTGTTTGAGAAAGAAAAACAGGAATAGCTTTACTTTTGCGCGTTAAAGCCAAATTGGTATTTTTGCTATATAATGAATTCCTACAGACAAAACAAGTTCAAACTAATTTTTCCTTCATATATATATCCATTCTAAGTAGGTTCCATGCATAAACCTCTTTAAATGACCATGTTTGAGAAAGAAAAACAGGAATAGACTTACTTTTGCGAGTTAAAGCCAAATTGGTATTGTTGCTATAAAATGAATTCCTTCAGTCAAAACAAGTTCAAACTAATTTGTCCTTCATATATATCAATTTTAAGTAGGTTCCATGCATAAACCCCTTTAAATGACCTTGTTTGAGAATGAAAAACAGGAATAGCCTTACTTTTGCGAGTTAAAGCCAAATTGGTATTTTTGCTATAAAATGAAATCCTTCAGTCAAAACAAATTCAAACTCCTATGTCCTTCATATATATACCAATACCAAGTAGGTTACATGTATAAACCTCTTTAAATGACCTTGTATGAGAAAGAAAAACAGGAATAGCCTTCTTTTGCGGAATTAAGACGAAATTCGGATTTTTGCTCATAAACACCAATTCCTTCATTCAAAACAAGTTCAAACTCCCATGTCCTTCATATATATCAATTCTAAGTAGGTTCCATGCATAAACCTCTTCAAATGACCTTGTTTGAGAAAGAAAAACAGGAATAGCCTTAACGTTGCGCGTTAAAGCCAAATTGGTATTTTTGCTTTAAAATGAATTCCTTCAGTCAAAACAAGTTCAAACTAATTTGTCCTTCATATATATCAATTCTAAGTAGGTTCCATGCATAAACCTCCTTAAATGACCTTGTTTGAGAATGAAAAACAGGAATAGTCTTACTTTTGCGAGTTAAAGCCAAATTGGTGTTTTTGATATAAAATGAAATCCTTCAGTCAAAACAAGTTCAAACTCCTATGTCCTACATAGATATACCAAAACCAAGTAGGTTACATGCATAAACCTCTTTAAATGACTTTGTATGTGAAAGAAAAACAAGAATAGCCTTACTTTTGCGCGTTAAAGCCAAATTGGTATTTTTGCTATATAATGAATTCCTACAGTCAAAACAAGTTCAAACTAATTTGTCCTTCATATATATCAATTCTAAGTAGGTTCCATGCATAAACCTCTTCAAAACCTTGTTTGAGAAAGAAAAACAGGAATAGCCTTACTTTTGCGCGTTAAAGCCAAATTGGTATTTTTGCTATATAATGAATTCCTACAGTCAAAACAAGTTCAAACTCCTATGTCCTTCATATATATCCATTCTAAGTAGGTTCCATGCATAAACCTCTTTAAATGACCTTGTTTGAGAAAGAAAAACAGGAATAGCCTTGCTTTTGCGAGTTAAAGCCAAATTGGTATTTTTGCTATAAAATTAAATCCTTCAGTCAAAACAAGTTCAAACTCCTATGTCCTACATATATATACCAATACCAAGTAGGTTACATGCATTAACCTCTTTAAATGACCTTGTATGTGAAAGAAAAACAGGAATAGCCTTCTTTTGCGGAATTAAGACGAAATTCGGATTTTTGCTTATAAACACCAATTCCTTCAGTCAAAACAAGTTCAAACTCCCATGTCCTTCATATATATCAATTCTAAGTAGGTTCCATGCATAAAACTCCTTAAATGACCTTGTTTGAGAATGAAAAACAGGAATAGTCTTACTTTTGCGAGTTAAAGCCAAATTGGTATTTTTGATATAAAATGAAATCCTTCAGTCAAAACAAGTTCAAACTAATATTTCCTTCATATATATCTATTCTAAGTAGGTTCCATGCATAAACCTCTTTAAATGACCTTGTTTGAGAAAGAAAAACAGGAATAGCCTTCTTTTGCGGAATTAAGACGAAATTCGGATTTTTGCTTATAAACACCAATTCCTTCAGTCAAAACAAGTTCAAACTCCTATGTCCTTCATATATATACCAATACCAAGTAGGTTACATGCATAAACCTCTTTAAATGACCTTGTTTGAGAAAGAAAAACAGGAATAGCCTTACTTTTGCGCGTTAAAGCCAAATTGGTATTTTTGCTATACAATGATATCCTTCAGTCAAAACAAGTTCAAACTCCTATGTCCTTCATATATATATATATATATACTAAGTAGGTTCCATGCATAAACCTCTTCAAATGACCTTGTTTGACAAAGAAAAACAGGAATAGCCTTACTTTTGCGCGTTAAAGCCAAATTGGTATTTTTGCTATATAATGAATTCCTACAGTCAAAACAAGTTCAAACTAATTTGTCCTTAATATATATCCATTCTAAGTAGGTTCCATGCATAAACCTCTTTAAATGACCTTGTTTGAGAAAGAAAAACAGTAATAGACTTACTTTTGCGAGTTAAAGCCAAATTGGTATTTTTGCTATAAAATGAAATCCTTCAGTCAAAACAAGTTCAAACTCATATGTCCTTCATATATATACCAATACCAAGTAGGTTACATGCATAAACCTCTTTAAATGACCTTGTTTGAGAAAGAAAAACAGGAATAGCCTTACTTTTGCGCGTTAAAGCCAAATTGGTATTTTTGCTATACAATGATATCCTTCAGTCGAAACAAGTTCAAACTCCTATGTCCTTCATATATATATATATACTAAGTAGGTTCCATGCATAAACCTCTTCAAATGACCTTGTTTGACAAAGAAAAACAGGAATAGCCTTACTTTTGCGCGTTAAAGCCAAATTGGTATTTTTGCTATATAATGAATTCCTACAGACAAAACAAGTTCAAACTAATTTTTCCTTCATATATATATCCATTCTAAGTAGGTTCCATGCATAAACCTCTTTAAATGACCATGTTTGAGAAAGAAAAACAGGAATAGCCTTACTTTTGCGAGTTAAAGCCTTTTTGGTATTTTTACTATAAAATGAATTCCTTCAGTCAAAACAAGTTCAAACTATTTTTTCCTTCATATATATCCATTCTAAGTAGGTTCCATGCATAAACCTCTTTAAATGACCTTGTTTGAGAATGAAAAACACGAATAGTCTTACTTTTGCGAGTTAAAGCCAAATTGGTGTTTTTGATATAAAATGAAATCCTTCAGTCAAAACAAGTTCAAACTGCTATGTCTTTCATATATATCCATTCTAAGTAGGTTCCATGCATAAACCTCTTTAAATGACCTTGTTTGAGAAAGAAAAACAGGAATAGCCTTACTTTTGCGAGTTAAAGCCAAATTGGTATTTTTGCAATAAAATGAAATCCTTCAGTCAAAACAAGTTCAAACTCCTATGTCCTTCATATATATATCAATACTAAGTAGGTTCCATGCATAAACCTCTTCAAATGACCTTGTTTGAGAAAGAAAAACAGGAATAGCCTTACTTTTGCGCGTTAAAGCCAAATTGGTAGTTTTGCTATATAATGAATTCCTACAGTCAAAACAAGTTCAAACTAATTTGTCCTTCATATATATCAATTCTAAGTAGGTTCCATGCATAAACCTCTTTAAATGACCTTGTTTGAGAAAGAAAAACAGGAATAGACTTACTTTTGCGAGTTAAAGCCAAATTGGTATTGTTGCTATAAAATGAATTCCTTCAGTCAAAACAAGTTCAAACTAATTTGTCCTTCATATATATCAATTTTAAGTAGGTTCCATGCATAAACCCCTTTAAATGACCTTGTTTGAGAATGAAAAACAGGAATAGCCTTACTTTTGCGAGTTAAAGCCAAATTGGTATTTTTGCTATAAAATGAAATCCTTCAGTCAAAACAAATTCAAACTCCTATGTCCTTCATATATATACCAATACCAAGTAGGTTACATGTATAAACCTCTTTAAATGACCTTGTATGAGAAAGAAAAACAGGAATAGCCTTCTTTTGCGGAATTAAGACGAAATTCGGATTTTTGCTCATAAACACCAATTCCTTCATTCAAAACAAGTTCAAACTCCCATGTCCTTCATATATATCCATTCTAAGTAGGTTCCATGCATAAACCTCTTCAAAACCTTGTTTGAGAAAGAAAAACAGGAATAGCCTTACTTTTGCGCGTTAAAGCCAAATTGGTATTTTTGCTATATAATGAATTCCTACAGTCAAAACAAGTTCAAACTCCTATGTCCTTCATATATATCCATTCTAAGTAGGTTCCATGCATAAACCTCTTTAAATGACCTTGTTTGAGAAAGAAAAACAGGAATAGCCTTGCTTTTGCGAGTTAAAGCCAAATTGGTATTTTTGCTATAAAATTAAATCCTTCAGTCAAAACAAGTTCAAACTCCTATGTCCTACATATATATACCAATACCAAGTAGGTTACATGCATTAACCTCTTTAAATGACCTTGTATGTGAAAGAAAAACAGGAATAGCCTTCTTTTGCGGAATTAAGACGAAATTCGGATTTTTGCTTATAAACACCAATTCCTTCAGTCAAAACAAGTTCAAACTCCCGTGTCCTTCATATATATCAATTCTAAGTAGGTTCCATGCATAAAACTCCTTAAATGACCTTGTTTGAGAATGAAAAACAGGAATAGTCTTACTTTTGCGAGTTAAAGCCAAATTGGTATTTTTGCTATAAAATGAAATCCTTCAGTCAAAACAAGTTCAAACTAATATTTCCTTCATATATATCTATTCTAAGTAGGTTCCATGCATAAACCTCTTTAAATGACCTTGTACGAGAAAGAAAAACAGGAATAGCCTTCTTTTGCGGAATTAAGACGAAATTCGGATTTTTGCTTATAAACACCAATTCCTTCAGTCAAAACAAGTTCAAACTCCTATGTCCTTCATATATATACCAATACCAAGTAGGTTACATGCATAAACCTCTTTAAATGACCTTGTTTGAGAAAGAAAAACAGGAATAGCCTTACTTTTGCGCGTTAAAGCCAAATTGGTATTTTTGCTATACAATGATATCCTTCAGTCAAAACAAGTTCAAACTCCTATGTCCTTCATATATATATATATATACTAAGTAGGTTCCATGCATAAACCTCTTCAAATGACCTTGTTTGACAAAGAAAAACAGGAATAGCCTTACTTTTGCGCGTTAAAGCCAAATTGGTATTTTTGCTATATAATGAATTCCTACAGTCAAAACAAGTTCAAACTAATTTGTCCTTAATATATATCCATTCTAAGTAGGTTCCATGCATAAACCTCTTTAAATGACCTTGTTTGAGAAAGAAAAACAGTAATAGACTTACTTTTGCGAGTTAAAGCCAAATTGGTATTTTTGCTATAAAATGAAATCCTTCAGTCAAAACAAGTTCAAACTCATATGTCCTTCATATATATACCAATACCAAGTAGGTTACATGCATAAACCTCTTTAAATGACCTTGTTTGAGAAAGAAAAACAGGAATAGCCTTACTTTTGCGCGTTAAAGCCAAATTGGTATTTTTGCTATACAATGATATCCTTCAGTCGAAACAAGTTCAAACTCCTATGTCCTTCATATATATATATATACTAAGTAGGTTCCATGCATAAACCTCTTCAAATGACCTTGTTTGACAAAGAAAAACAGGAATAGCCTTACTTTTGCGCGTTAAAGCCAAATTGGTATTTTTGCTATATAATGAATTCCTACAGACAAAACAAGTTCAAACTAATTTTTCCTTCATATATATATCCATTCTAAGTAGGTTCCATGCATAAACCTCTTTAAATGACCATGTTTGAGAAAGAAAAACAGGAATAGCCTTACTTTTGCGAGTTAAAGCCTTTTTGGTATTTTTACTATAAAATGAATTCCTTCAGTCAAAACAAGTTCAAACTATTTTTTCCTTCATATATATCCATTCTAAGTAGGTTCCATGCATAAACCTCTTTAAATGACCTTGTTTGAGAATGAAAAACACGAATAGTCTTACTTTTGCGAGTTAAAGCCAAATTGGTGTTTTTGATATAAAATGAAATCCTTCAGTCAAAACAAGTTCAAACTGCTATGTCTTTCATATATATCCATTCTAAGTAGGTTCCATGCATAAACCTCTTTAAATGACCTTGTTTGAGAAAGAAAAACAGGAATAGCCTTACTTTTGCGAGTTAAAGCCAAATTGGTATTTTTGCAATAAAATGAAATCCTTCAGTCAAAACAAGTTCAAACTCCTATGTCCTTCATATATATATCAATACTAAGTAGGTTCCATGCATAAACCTCTTCAAATGACCTTGTTTGAGAAAGAAAAACAGGAATAGCCTTACTTTTGCGCGTTAAAGCCAAATTGGTAGTTTTGCTATATAATGAATTCCTACAGTCAAAACAAGTTCAAACTAATTTGTCCTTCATATATATCCATTCTAAGTAGGTTCCATGCATAAACCTCTTTAAATGACCTTGTTTGAGAATGAAAAACACGAATAGTCTTACTTTTGCGAGTTAAAGCCAAATTGGTGTTTTTGATATAAAATGAAATCCTTCAGTCAAAACAAGTTCAAACTGCTATGTCCTTCATATATATCAATTCTAAGTAGGTTCCATGCATAACCCTCTTTAAATTACCATGTTTGAGAAAGATAAAACAGGAATAGCCTTACTTTTGCGAGTTAAAGCCTTTTTGGTATTTTTACTATAAAATGAATTCCTTCAGTCAAAACAAGTTCAAACTATTTTTTCCTTCATATATATCCATTCTAAGTAGGTTCCATGCATAAACCTCTTTAAATGACCTTGTTTGAGAATGAAAAACACGAATAGTCTTACTTTTGCGAGTTAAAGCCAAATTGGTGTTTTTGATATAAAATGAAATCCTTCAGTCAAAACAAGTTCAAACTGTTATGTCCTTCATATATATCCATTCTAAGTAGGTTCCATGCATAAACCTCTTTAAATGACCTTGTTTGAGAAAGAAAAACAGGAATAGCCTTACTTCTGCGAGTTAAAGCCAAATTGGTATTTTTGCTATAAAATGAAATCCTTCAGTCAAAACAAGTTCAAACTCCTATGTCCTTCATATATATATCAATACTAAGTAGGTTCCATGCATAAACCTCTTCAAATGACCTTGTTTGAGAAAGAAAAACAGGAATAGCCTTACTTTTGCGCGTTAAAGCCAAATTGGTAGTTTTGCTATATAATGAATTCCTACAGTCAAAACAAGTTCAAACTAATTTGTCCTTCATATATATCCATTCTAAGTAGGTTCCATGCAAAACCTCTTCAAATGACCGTGTTTGAGAAAGAAAAACAGAAATAGCCTTACTTTTGCGGAATTAAGACGAAATTCGGATTTTTGCTCATAAACACCAATTCCTTCATTCAAAACAAGTTCAAACTCCCATGTCCTTCATATATATCAATTCTAAGTAGGTTCCATGCATAAACCTCTTCAAATGACCTTGTTTGAGAAAAAAAAACAGGAATAGCCTTAACGTTGCGCGTTAAAGCCAAATTGGTATTTTTGCTTTAAAATGAATTCCTTCAGTCAAAACAAGTTCAAACTAATTTGTCCTTCATATATATCAATTCTAAGTAGGTTCCATGCATAAACCTCCTTAAATGACCTTGTTTGAGAATGAAAAACAGGAATAGTCTTACTTTTGCGAGTTAAAGCCAAATTGGTGTTTTTGATATAAAATGAAATCCTTCAGTCAAAACAAGTTCAAACTCCTATGTCCTACATAGATATACCAATACCAAGTAGGTTACATGCATAAACCTCTTTAAATGACCTTGTATGTGAAAGAAAAACAAGAATAGCCTTACTTTTGCGCGTTAAAGCCAAATTGGTATTTTTGCTATATAATGAATTCCTACATTCAAAACAAGTTCAAACTAATTTGTCCTTCATATATATCAATTCTAAGTAGGTTCCATGCATAAACCTCTTCAAAACCTTGTTTGAGAAAGAAAAACAGGAATAGCCTTACTTTTGCGCGTTAAAGCCAAATTGGTATTTTTGCTATATAATGAATTCCTACAGTCAAAACAAGTTCAAACTCCTATGTCCTTCATATATATCAATTCTAAGTAGGTTACATGCATAAACCTCTTTAAATGACCTTGTTTGAGAAAGAAAAACAGGAATAGCCTTCTTTTGCGGAACTAATACGAAATTCGGATTTTTTCTTATAAACACCAATTCCTTCAGTCAAAACAAGTTCAAACTCCTATGTCCTTCATATATATCAATTCTAAGTAGGTTCCATGCATAAACCTCTTCAAATGACCTTGTCTGAGAAAGAAAAACAGGAATAGCCTTACTTTTGCGAGTTAAAGCCAAATTGGTATTTTTGCTATAAAATGAAATCCTTCCGTCAAAACAAGTTCAAACTCCTATGTCCTTCATATATATATCAATACTAAGTAGGTTCCATGCATAAACCTCTTCAAATGACCTTGTTTGAGAAAGAAAAACAGGAATAGCCTTACTTTTGCGCGTTAAAGCCAAATTGGTAGTTTTGCTATATAATGAATTCCTACAGTCAAAACAAGTTCAAACTAATTTGTCCTTCATATATATACCAATACCAAGTAGGTTACATGCATAAACCTCTTTAAATGACCTTGTACGAGAAAGAAAAACAGGAATAGCCTTCTTTTGCGGAATTAAGACGAAATTCGGATTTTTGCTTATAAACACCAATTCCTTCAGTCAAAACAAGTTCAAACTCCTATGTCCTTCATATATATACCAATACCAAGTAGGTTACATGCATAAACCTCTTTAAATGACCTTGTTTGAGAAAGAAAAACAGGAATAGCCTTACTTTTGCGCGTTAAAGCCAAATTGGTATTTTTGCTATACAATGATATCCTTCAGTCAAAACAAGTTCAAACTCCTATGTCCTTCATATATATATATATATACTAAGTAGGTTCCATGCATAAACCTCTTCAAATGACCTTGTTTGACAAAGAAAAACAGGAATAGCCTTACTTTTGCGCGTTAAAGCCAAATTGGTATTTTTGCTATATAATGAATTCCTACAGTCAAAACAAGTTCAAACTAATTTGTCCTTCATATATATCCATTCTAAGTAGGTTCCATGCATAAACCTCTTTAAATGACCTTGTTTGAGAAAGAAAAACAGTAATAGACTTACTTTTGCGAGTTAAAGCCAAATTGGTATTTTTGCTATAAAATGAAATCCTTCAGTCAAAACAAGTTCAAACTCATATGTCCTTCATATATATACCAATACCAAGTAGGTTACATGCATAAACCTCTTTAAATGACCTTGTTTGAGAAAGAAAAACAGGAATAGCCTTACTTTTGCGCGTTAAAGCCAAATAGGTATTTTTGCTATACAATGATATCCTTCAGTCGAAACAAGTTCAAACTCCTATGTCCTTCATATATATATATATACTAAGTAGGTTCCATGCATAAACCTCTTCAAATGACCTTGTTTGACAAAGAAAAACAGGAATAGCCTTACTTTTGCGCGTTAAAGCCAAATTGGTATTTTTGCTATATAATGAATTCCTACAGACAAAACAAGTTCAAACTAATTTTTCCTTCATATATATATCCATTCTAAGTAGGTTCCATGCATAAACCTCTTTAAATGACCATGTTTGAGAATGAAAAACAGGAATAGCCTTACTTTTGCGAGTTAAAGCCTTTTTGGTATTTTTACTATAAAATGAAGTCCTTCAGTCAAAACAAGTTCAAACTATTTTTTCCTTCATGTATATCCATTCTAAGTAGGTTCCATGCATAAACCTCTTTAAATGACCTTGTTTGAGAATGAAAAACACGAATAGTCTTACTTTTGCGAGTTAAAGCCAAATTGGTGTTTTTGATATAAAATGAAATCCTTCAGTCAAAACAAGTTCAAACTGCTATGTCTTTCATATATATCCATTCTAAGTAGGTTCCATGCATAAACCTCTTTAAATGACCTTGTTTGAGAAAGAAAAACAGGAATAGCCTTACTTTTGCGAGTTAAAGCCAAATTGGTATTTTTGCAATAAAATGAAATCCTTCAGTCAAAACAAGTTCAAACTCCTATGTCCTTCATATATATATCAATACTAAGTAGGTTCCATGCATAAACCTCTTCAAATGACCTTGTTTGAGAAAGAAAAACAGGAATAGCCTTACTTTTGCGCGTTAAAGCCAAATTGGTAGTTTTGCTATATAATGAATTCCTACAGTCAAAACAAGTTCAAACTAATTTGTCCTTCATATATATCCATTCTAAGTAGGTTCCATGCATAAACCTCTTTAAATGACCTTGTTTGAGAATGAAAAACACGAATAGTCTTACTTTTGCGAGTTAAAGCCAAATTGGTGTTTTTGATATAAAATGAAATCCTTCAGTCAAAACAAGTTCAAACTGCTATGTCCTTCATATATATCAATTCTAAGTAGGTTCCATGCATAACCCTCTTTAAATTACCATGTTTGAGAAAGAAAAACAGGAATAGCCTTACTTTTGCGAGTTAAAGCCTTTTTGGTATTTTTACTATAAAATGAATTCCTTCAGTCAAAACAAGTTCAAACTATTTTTTCCTTCATATATATCCATTCTAAGTAGGTTCCATGCATAAACCTCTTTAAATGACCTTGTTTGAGAATGAAAAACACGAATAGTCTTACTTTTGCGAGTTAAAGCCAAATTGGTGTTTTTGATATAAAATGAAATCCTTCAGTCAAAACAAGTTCAAACTGTTATGTCCTTCATATATATCCATTCTAAGTAGGTTCCATGCATAAACCTCTTTAAATGACCTTGTTTGAGAAAGAAAAACAGGAATAGCCTTACTTCTGCGAGTTAAAGCCAAATTGGTATTTTTGCTATAAAATGAAATCCTTCAGTCAAAACAAGTTCAAACTCCTATGTCCTTCATATATATATCAATACTAAGTAGGTTCCATGCATAAACCTCTTCAAATGACCTTGTTTGAGAAAGAAAAACAGGAATAGCCTTACTTTTGCGCGTTAAAGCCAAATTGGTAGTTTTGCTATATAATGAATTCCTACAGTCAAAACAAGTTCAAACTAATTTGTCCTTCATATATATCCATTCTAAGTAGGTTCCATGCAAAACCTCTTTAAATGACCTTGTTTGAGAAAGAAAAACAGAAATAGCCTTACTTTTGCGAGTTAAAGCCAAATTGGTATTTTTGCTATAAAATGAAATCCTTCGGTCAAAACAAGTTCAAACTCCTATGTCCTTCATATATATACCAATACCAAGTAGGTTACATGCATAAACCTCTTTAAATGACCTTGTATGAGAAAGAAAAACAGGAATAGCCTTCTTTTGCGGAATTAAGACGAAATTCGGATTTTTGCTCATAAACCCCAATTCCTTCATTCAAAACAAGTTCAAACTCCCATGTCCTTCATATATATCAATTCTAAGTAGGTTCCATGCATAAACCTCTTCAAATGACCTTGTTTGAGAAAGAAAAACAGGAATAGCCTTACCTTTGCGCGTTAAAGCCAAATTGGTATTTTTGCTTTAAAATGAATTCCTTCAGTCAAAACAAGTTCAAACTAATTTGTCCTTCATATATATAATTTCTAAGTAGGTTCCATGCATAAACCTCCTTAAATGACCTTGTTTGAGAATGAAAAACAGGAATAGTCTTACTTTTGCGAGTTAAAGCCAAATTGATGTTTTTGATATAAAATGAAATCCTTCAGTCAAAACAAGTTCAAACTCCTATGTCCTTCATATATATCAATTCTAAGTAGGTTCCATGCATAACCCTCTTTAAATGACCATGTTTGAGAAAGAAAAACAGGAATAGCCTTACTTTTGCGAGTTAAAGCCTTTTTGGTATTTTTACTATAAAATGAATTCACTCAGTCAAAACAAGTTCAAACTATTTTTTCCTTCATATATATCCATTCTAAGTAGGTTCCATGCATAAACCTCTTTAAATGACCTTGTGTGAGAATAAAAACACGAATAGTCTTACTTTTGCGAGTTAAAGCCAAATTGGTGTTTTTGATATAAAATGAAATCCTTCAGCTAAAACAAGTTCAAACTGCTATGTCCTTCATATATATCCATTCTAAGTAGGTTCCATGCATAAACCTCTTTAAATGACCTTGTTTGAGAAAGAAAAACAGGAATAGCCTTACTTTTGCGAGTTAAAGCCAAATTGGTATTTTTGCTATAAAATTAAATCCTTCAGTCAAAACAAGTTCAAACTCCTATGTCCTTCATATATATATCAATACTAAGTAGGTTCCATGCATAAACCTCTTCAAATGACCTTGTTTGAGAAAGAAAAACAGGAATAGCCTTACTTTTGCGAGTTAAAGCCAAATTGGTATTTTTGCTATAAAATTAAATCCTTCAGTCAAAACAAGTTCAAACTCCTATGTCCTTCATATATATATCAATACTAAGTAGGTTCCATGCATAAACCTCTTCAAATGACCTTGTTTGAGAAAGAAAAACAGGAATAGCTTTACTTTTGCGCGTTAAAGCCAAATTGGTAGTTTTGCTATATAATGAATTCCTACAGTCAAAACAAGTTCAAACTAATTTGTCCTTCATATATATCCATTCTAAGTAGGTTCCATGCATAAACCTCTTTAAATGACCTTGTTTGAGAAAGAAAAACAGGAATAGCCTTACTTTTGCGAGTTAATGCCAAATTGGTATTTTTGCTATAAAATGAAATCCTTCAGTCAAAACAAGTTCAAACTCCTATGTCCTTCATATATATACCAATACCAAGTAGGTTACATGCATAAACCTCTTTAAATGACCTTGTATGAGAAAGAAAAACAGGAATAGCCTTCTTTTGCGGAATTAAGACGAAATTCGGATTTTTGCTCATAAACACCAATTCCTTCATTCAAAACAAGTTCAAACTCCCATGTCCTTCATATATATCAATTCTAAGTAGGTTCCATGCATAAACCTCTTCAAATGACCTTGTTTGAGAAAGAAAAACAGGAATAGCCTTACCTTTGCGAGTTAAAGCCAAATTGGTGTTTTTGATATAAAATGAAATCCTTCAGTCAAAACAAGTTCAAACTCCTATGTCCTTCATATATATCAATTCTAAGTAGGTTCCATGCATAACCCTCTTTAAATGACCATGTTTGAGAAAGAAAAACAGGAATAGCCTTACTTTTGCGAGTTAAAGCCTTTTTGGTATTTTTACTATAAAATGAATTCCTTCAGTCAAAACAAGTTCAAACTATTTTTTCCTTCATATATATCCATTCTAAGTAGGTTCCATGCATAAACCTCTTTAAATGACCTTGTTTGAGAATGAAAAACACGAATAGTCTTACTTTTGCGAGTTAAAGCCAAATTGGTGTTTTTGATATAAAATGAATTCCTACAGTCAAAACAAGTTCAAACTAATTTGTCCTTCATATATATCCATTCTAAGTAGGTTCCATGCATAAACCTCTTTAAATGACCTTGTTTGAGAAAGAAAAACAGGAATAGCCTTACTTTTGCGAGTTAAAGCCAAATTGGTATTTTTGCTATAAAATGAAATCCTTCAGTCAAAACAAGTTCAAACTCCTATGTCCTTCATATATATACCAATACCAAGTAGGTTACATGCATAAACCTCTTTAAATGACCTTGTATGAGAAAGAAAAACAGGAATAGCCTTCTTTTGCGGAATTAAGACGAAATTCGGATTTTTGCTCAAAAACACCAATTCCTTCATTCAAAACAAGTTCAAACTCCCATGTCCTTCATATATATCAATTCTAAGTAGGTTCCATGCATAAACCTCTTCAAATGACCTTGTTTGAGAAAGAAAAACAGGAAAAGCCTTACCTTTGCGCGTTAAAGCCAAATTGGTATTTTTGCTTTAAAATGAATTCCTTCAGTCAAAACAAGTTCAAACTAATTTGTCCTTCATATATATCAATTCTAAGTAGGTTCCATGCATAAACCTCCTTAAATGACCTTGTTTGAGAATGAAAAACAGGAATATTCTTACTTTTGCGAGTTAAAGCCAAATTGGTGTTTTTGATATAAAATGAAATCCTTCAGTCAAAACAAGTTCAAACTCCTATGTCCTTCATATATATCAATTATAAGTAGGTTCCATGCATAACCCTCTTTAAATGACCATGTTTGAGAAAGAAAAACAGGAATAGCCTTACTTTTGCGAGTTAAAGCCTTTTTGGTATTTTTACTATAAAATGAATTCCTTCAGTCAAAACAAGTTCAAACTATTTTTTCCTTCATATATATCCATTCTAAGTAGGTTCCATGCATACACCTCTTTAAATGACCTTGTTTGAGAATGAAAAACAGGAATAGCCTTACTTTTGCGAGTTAAAGCCAAATTGGTATTTTTGCTATAAAATGAAATCCTTCCGTCAAAACAAGTTCAAACTCCTATGTCCTTCATATATATATCAATACTAAGTAGGTTCCATGCATAAACCTCTTCAAATGACCTTGTTTGAGAATGAAAAACACGAATAGTCTTACTTTTGCGAGTTAAAGCCAAATTGGTATTTTTGATATAAAATGAAATCCTTCAGCTAAAACAAGTTCAAACTGCTATGTCCTTCATATATATCCATTCTAAGTAGGTTCCATGCATAAACCTCTTTAAATGACCTTGTTTGAGAAAGAAAAACAGGAATAGCCTTACTTTTGCGAGTTAAAGCCAAATTGGTATTTTTGCTATAAAATGAAATCCTTCAGTCAAAACAAGTTCAAACTCCTATGTCCTTCATATATATATCAATACTAAGTAGGTTCCATGCATAAACCTCTTCAAATGACCTTGTTTGAGAAAGAAAAACAGGAATAGCTTTACTTTTGCGCGTTAAAGCCAAATTGGTAGTTTTGCTATATAATGAATTCCTACAGTCAAAACAAGTTCAAACTAATTTGTCCTTCATATATATCCATTCTAAGTAGGTTCCATGCATAAACCTCTTTAAATGACCTTGTTTGAGAAAGAAAAACAGGAATAGCCTTACTTTTGCGAGTTAAAGCCAAATTGGTATTTTTGCTATAAAATGAAATCCTTCAGTCAAAACAAGTTCAAACTCCTATGTCCTTCATATATATACCAATACCAAGTAGGTTACATGCATAAACCTCTTTAAATGATTTTGTATGAGAAAGAAAAACAGGAATAGCCTTCTTTTGCGGAATTAAGACGAAATTCGGATTTTTGCTCAAAAACACCAATTCCTTCATTCAAATCAAGTTCAAACTCCCATGTCCTTCATATATATCAATTCTAAGTAGGTTCCATGCATAAACCTCTTCAAATGACCTTGTTTGAGAAAGAAAAACAGGAAAAGCCTTACCTTTGCGAGTTAAAGCCAAATTGGTATTTTTGCTTTAAAATGAATTCCTTCAGTCAAAACAAGTTCAAACTAATTTGTCCTTCATATATATCAATTCTAAGTAGGTTCCATGCATAAACCTCCTTAAATGACCTTGTTTGAGAATGAAAAACAGGAATAGTCTTACTTTTGCGAGTTAAAGCCAAATTGGTGTTTTTGATATAAAATGAAATCCTTCAGTCAAAACAAGTTCAAACTCCTATGTCCTTCATATGTATCAATTATAAGTAGGTTCCATGCATAACCCTCTTTAAATGACCATGTTTGAGAAAGAAAAACAGGAATAGCCTTACTTTTGCGAGTTAAAGCCTTTTTGGTATTTTTACTATAAAATGAATTCCTTCAGTCAAAACAAGTTCAAACTATTTTTTCCTTCATATATATCCATTCTAAGTAGGTTCCATGCATACACCTCTTTAAATGACCTTGTTTGAGAATGAAAAACAGGAATAGCCTTACTTTTGCGAGTTAAAGCCAAATTGGTATTTTTGCTATAAAATGAAATCCTTCCGTCAAAACAAGTTCAAACTCCTATGTCCTTCATATATATATCAATACTAAGTAGGTTCCATGCATAAACCTCTTCAAATGACCTTGTTTGAGAAAGAAAAACAGGAATAGCCTTACTTTTGCGAGTTAAAGCCAAATTGGTAGTTTTGCTATATAATGAATTCCTACAGTCAAAACAAGTTCAAACTAATTTGTCCTTCATATATATCCATTCTAAGTAGGTTCCATGCATAAACCTCTTTAAATGACCTTGTTTGAGACAGAAAAACAGGAATAGCCTTACTTTTGCGAGTTAAAGCCAAATTGGTATTTTTGCTATAAAATGAAATCCTTCAGTCAAAACAAGTTCAAACTCCTATGTCCTTCATATATATATCAATACCAAGTAGGTTACATGCATAAACCTCTTTAAATGACCTTGTATGAGAAAGAAAAACAGGAATAGCCTTCTTTTGCGGAATTAAGACGAAATTCGGATTTTTGCTCATAAACACCAATTCCTTCATTCAAAACAAGTTCAAACTCCCATGTCCTTCATGTATATCAATTCTAAGTAGGTTCCATGCATAAACCTCTTCAAATGACCTTGTTTGAGAAAGAAAAACAGGAATAGCCTTACCTTTGCGCGTTAAAGCCAAATTGGTATTTTTGCTTTAAAATGAATTCCTTCAGTCAAAACAAGTTCAAACTAATTTGTCCTTCATATATATCAATTCTAAGTAGGTTCCATGCATAAACCTCCTTAAATGACCTTGTTTGAGAATGAAAAACAGGAATAGTCTTACTTTTGCGAGTTAAAGCCAAATTGGTGTTTTTGATATAAAATGAAATCCTTCAGTCAAAACAAGTTCAAACTCCTATGTCCTTCATATTTATACCAATACCAAGTAGGTTCCATGCATAAACCTCTTTAAATGACCTTGTTTGAGAAAGAAAAACAGGAATAGCCTTACTTTTGCGCGTTAAAGCCAAATTGGTATTTTTGCTATACAATGATATCCTTCAGTCAAAACAAGTTCAAACTCCTATGTCCTTCATATATATATATCAATACTAAGTAGGTTACATGCATAAACCTCTTCAAATGACCTTGTTTGAAAAAGAAAAACAGGAATAGCCTTACTTTTACGCGTTAAAGCCAAATTGGTAGTTTTGCTATATAATGAATTCCTACAGTCAAAACAAGTTCAAACTAATTTGTCCTTCATATATATCCATTCTAAGTAGGTTCCATGCATAAACCTCTTTAAATGACCTTGTTTGAGAAAGAAAAACAGGAATAGCCTTACTTTTGCGAGTTAAAGCCAAATTGGTATTTTTGCTATAAAATGAAATCCTTCAGTCAAAACAAGTTCAAACTCCTATGTCCTTCATATATATACCAATACCAAGTAGGTTCCATGCATAAACCTCTTTAAATGACCTTGTATGAGAAATAAAAACAGGAATAGCCTTCTTTTGCGGAATTAAGACGAAATTCGGATTTTTGCTCATAAACACCAATTCCTTCATTCAAAACAAGTTCAAACTCCCATGTCCTTCATATATATCAATTCTAAGTAGGTTCCATGCATAAACCTCTTCAAATGACCTTGTTTGAGAAAGAAAAACAGGAATAGCCTTACCTTTGCGCGTTAAAGCCAAATTGGTATTTTTGCTTCAAAATGAATTCCTTCAGTCAAAACAAGTTCAAACTAATTTGTCCTTCATATATATCAATTCTAAGTAGGTTCCATGCATAAACCTCCTTAAATGACCTTGTTTGAGAATGAAAAACAGGAATAGTCTTACTTTTGCGAGTTAAAGCCAAATTGGTGTTTTTGATATAAAATGAAATCCTTCAGTCAAAACAAGTTCAAACTCCTCTGTCCTTCATATATATCAATTCTAAGTAGGTTCCATGCATAACCCTCTTTAAATGACTTTGTTTGAGAAAGAAAAACAGGAATAGCCTTACTTTTGCGAGTTAAAGCCTTTTTGGTATTTTTACTATAAAATGAATTCCTTCAGTCAAAACAAGTTCAAACTATTTTTTCCTTCATATATATCCATTCTAAGTAGGTTCCATGCATAAACCTCTTTAAATGACCTTGTTTGAGAATGAAAAACACGAATAGTCTTACTTTTGCGAGTTAAAGCCAAATTGGTGTTTTTGATATAAAATGAAATCCTTCAGCTAAAATAAGTTCAAACTGCTATGTCCTTCATATATATCCATTCTAAGTAGGTTCCATGCATAAACCTCTTTAAATGACCTTGTTTGAGAAAGAAAAACAGGAATAGCCTTACTTTTGCGAGTTAAAGCCAAATTGGTATTTTTGCTATAAAATGAAATCCTTCAGTCAAAACAAGTTCAAACTCCTATGTCCTTCATATATATATCAATACTAAGTAGGTTCCATGCATAAACCTCTTCAAATGACCTTGTTTGAGAAAGAAAAACAGGAATAGCTTTACTTTTGCGCGTTAAAGCCAAATTGGTAGTTTTGCTATATAATGAATTCCTACAGTCAAAACAAGTTCAAACTAATTTGTCCTTCATATATATCCATTCTAAGTAGGTTCCATGCATAAACCTCTTTAAATGACCTTGTTTGAGAAAGAAAAACAGGAATAGCCTTACTTTTGCGAGTTAAAGCCAAATTGGTATTTTTGCTATAAAATGAAATCCTTCAGTCAAAACAAGTTCAAACTCCTATGTCCTTCATATATATACCAATACCAAGTAGGTTACATGCATAAACCTCTTTAAATGATTTTGTATGAGAAAGAAAAACAGGAATAGCCTTCTTTTGCGGAATTAAGACGAAATTCGGATTTTTGCTCAAAAACACCAATTCCTTCATTCAAAACAAGTTCAAACTCCCATGTCCTTCATATATATCAATTCTAAGTAGGTTCCATGCATAAACCTCTTCAAATGACCTTGTTTGAGAAAAAAAAACAGGAAAAGCCTTACCTTTGCGCGTTAAAGCCAAATTTGTATTTTTGCTTTAAAATGAATTCCTTCAGTCAAAACAAGTTCAAACTAATTTGTCCTTCATATATATCAATTCTAAGTAGGTTCCATGCATAAACCTCCTTAAATGACCTTGTTTGAGAATGAAAAACAGGAATAGTCTTACTTTTGCGAGTTAAAGCCAAATTGGTGTTTTTGATATAAAATGAAATCCTTCAGTCAAAACAAGTTCAAACTCCTATGTCCTTCATATATATCAATTATAAGTAGGTTCCATGCATAACCCTCTTTAAATGACCATGTTTGAGAAAGAAAAACAGGAATAGCCTTACTTTTGCGAGTTAAAGCCTTTTTGGTATTTTTACTATAAAATGAATTCCTTCAGTCAAAACAAGTTCAAACTATTTTTTCCTTCATATATATCCATTCTAAGTAGGTTCCATGCATACACCTCTTTAAATGACCTTGTTTGAGAATGAAAAACAGGAATAGCCTTACTTTTGCGAGTTAAAGCCAAATTGGTATTTTTGCTATAAAATGAAATCCTTCCGTCAAAACAAGTTCAAACTCCTATGTCCTTCATATATATATCAATACTAAGTAGGTTCCATGCATAAACCTCTTCAAATGACCTTGTTTGAGAAAGAAAAACAGGAATAGCCTTACTTTTGCGCGTTAAAGCCAAATTGGTAGTTTTGCTATATAATGAATTCCTACAGTCAAAACAAGTTCAAACTAATTTGTCCTTCATATATATACCAATACCAAGTAGGTTACATGCATAAACCTCTTTAAATGACCTTGTATGAGAAAGAAAAACAGGAATAGCCTTCTTTTGCGGAATTAAGACGAAATTCGGATTTTTGCTCATAAACACCAATTCCTTCATTCAAAACAAGTTCAAACTCCCATGTCCTTCATGTATATCAATTCTAAGTAGGTTCCATGCATAAACCTCTTCAAATGACCTTGTTTGAGAAAGAAAAACAGGAATAGCCTTACCTTTGCGCGTTAAAGCCAAATTGGTATTTTTGCTTTAAAATGATTTCCTTCAGTCAAAACAAGTTCAAACTAATTTGTCCTTCATATATATCAATTCTAAGTAGGTTCCATGCATAAACCTCCTTAAATGACCTTGTTTGAGAATGAAAAACAGGAATAGTCTTACTTTTGCGAGTTAAAGCCAAATTGGTGTTTTTGATATAAAATGAAATCCTTCAGTCAAAACAAGTTCAAACTCCTATGTCCTTCATATATATCAATTCTAAGTAGGTTCCATGCATAACCCTCTTTAAATGACCATGTTTGAGAAAGAAAAACAGGAATAGCCTTACTTTTGCGAGTTAAAGCCAAATTGGTATTTTTACTATAAAATGAATTCCTTCAGTCAAAACAAGTTCAAACTATTTTTTCCTTCATATATATCCATTCTAAGTAGGTTCCATGCATAAACCTCTTTAAATGACCTTGTTTGAGAAAGAAAAACAGTAATAGCCTTACTTTTGCGAGTTAAAGCCAAATTGGTATTTTTGCTATAAAATGAAATCCTTCAGTCAAAACAAGTTCAAACTCCTATGTCCTTCATATATATACCAATACCAAGTAGGTTCCATGCATAAACCTCTTTAAATGACCTTGTTTGAGAAAGAAAAACAGGAATAGCCTTACTTTTGCGCGTTAAAGCCAAATTGGTATTTTTGCTATACAATGATATCCTTCAGTCAAAACAAGTTCAAACTCCTATGTCCTTCATATATATATATCAATACTAAGTAGGTTACATGCATAAACCTCTTCAAATGACCTTGTTTGAAAAAGAAAAACAGGAATAGCCTTACTTTTACGCGTTAAAGCCAAATTGGTAGTTTTGCTATATAATGAATTCCTACAGTCAAAACAAGTTCAAACTAATTTGTCCTTCATATATATCCATTCTAAGTAGGTTCCATGCATAAACCTCTTTAAATGACCTTGTTTGAGAAAGAAAAACAGGAATAGCCTTACTTTTGCGAGTTAAAGCCAAATTGGTATTTTTGCTATAAAATGAAATCCTTCAGTCAAAACAAGTTCAAACTCCTATGTCCTTCATATATATACCAATACCAAGTAGGTTCCATGCATAAACCTCTTTAAATGACCTTGTATGAGAAAGAAAAACAGGAATAGCCTTCTTTTGCGGAATTAAGACGAAATTCGGATTTTTGCTCATAAACACCAATTCCTTCATTCAAAACAAGTTCAAACTCCCATGTCCTTCATATATATCAATTCTAAGTAGGTTCCATGCATAAACCTCTTCAAATGACCTTGTTTGAGAAAGAAAAACAGGAATAGCCTTACCTTTGCGCGTTAAAGCCAAATTGGTATTTTTGCTTCAAAATGAATTCCTTCAGTCAAAACAAGTTCAAACTAATTTGTCCTTCATATATATCAATTCTAAGTAGGTTCCATGCATAAACCTCCTTAAATGACCTTGTTTGAGAATGAAAAACAGGAATAGTCTTACTTTTGCGAGTTAAAGCCAAATTGGTGTTTTTGATATAAAATGAAATCCTTCAGTCAAAACAAGTTCAAACTCCTATGTCCTTCATATATATCAATTCTAAGTAGGTTCCATGCATAACCCTCTTTAAATGACCATGTTTGAGAAAGAAAAACAGGAATAGCCTTACTTTTGCGAGTTAAAGCCTTTTTGGTATTTTTACTATAAAATGAATTCCTTCAGTCAAAACAAGTTCAAACTAATTTGTCCTTCATATATATCCATTCTAAGTAGGTTCCATGCATAAACCTCTTTAAATGACCTTTTTTGAGGATGAAAAACACGAATAGTCTTACTTTTTCGAGTTAAAGCCAAATTGGTGTTTTTGATATAAAATGAAATCCTTCAGTCAAAACAAGTTCAAACTGCTATGTCCTTCATATATATCCATTCTAAGTATGTTCCATGCATAAACCTCTTTAAATGACCTTGTTTGAGAAAGAAAAACAGGAATAGCCTTACTTTTGCGAGTTAAAGCCAAATTGGTATTTTTGCTATAAAATGAAATCCTTCAGTCAAAACAAGTTCAAACTCCTATGTCCTTCATATATATATCAATACTAAGTAGGTTCCATGCATAAACCTCTTCAAATGACCTTGTTTGAGAAAGAAAAACAGGAATAGCTTTACTTTTGCGCGTTAAAGCCAAATTGGTAGTTTTGCTATATAATGAATTCCTACTGTCAAAACAAGTTCAAACTAATTTGTCCTTCATATATATCCATTCTAAGTAGGTTCCATGCATAAACCTCTTTAAATGACCTTGTTTGAGAAAGAAAAACAGGAATAGCCTTACTTTTGCGAGTTAAAGCCAAATTGGTATTTTTGCTATAAAATTAAATCCTTCAGTCAAAACAAGTTCAAACTCCTATGTCCTTCATATATATACCAATACCAAGTAGGTTACATGCATAAACCTCTTTAAATGACCTTGTATGAGAAAGAAAAACAGGAATAGCCTTCTTTTGTGGAATTAAGACGAAATTCGGATTTTTGCTCATAAACACCAATTCCTTCATTCAAAACAAGTTCAAACTCCCATGTCCTTCATATATACCAATTCTAAGTAGGTTCCATGCATAAACCTCTTCAAATGACCTTGTTTGAGAAAGAAAAACAGGAAAAGCCTTACCTTTGCGCGTTAAAGCCAAATTGGTATTTTTGCTTTAAAATGAATTCCTTCAGTCAAAACAAGTTCAAACTAATTTGTCCTTCATATATATCAATTCTAAGTAGGTTCCATGCATAACCCTCTTTAAATGACCATGTTTGAGAAAGAAAAACAGGAATAGCCTTACTTTTGCGAGTTAAAGCCAAATTGGTATTTTTACTATAAAATGAATTCCTTCAGTCAAAACAAGTTCAAACTATTTTTTCCTTCATATATATCCATTCTAAGTAGGTTCCATGCATAAACCTCTTTAAATGACCTTGTTTGAGAAAGAAAAACAGTAATAGCCTTACTTTTGCGAGTTAAAGCCAAATTGGTATTTTTGCTATAAAATGAAATCCTTCAGTCAAAACAAGTTCAAACTCCTATGTCCTTCATATATATACCAATACCAAGTAGGTTCCATGCATAAACCTCTTTAAATGACCTTGTTTGAGAAAGAAAAACAGGAATAGCCTTACTTTTGCGCGTTAAAGCCAAATTGGTATTTTTGCTATACAATGATATCCTTCAGTCAAAACAAGTTCAAACTCCTATGTCCTTCATATATATATATCAATACTAAGTAGGTTACATGCATAAACCTCTTCAAATGACCTTGTTTGAAAAAGAAAAACAGGAATAGCCTTACTTTTACGCGTTAAAGCCAAATTGGTAGTTTTGCTATATAATGAATTCCTACTGTCAAAACAAGTTCAAACTAATTTGTCCTTCATATATATCCATTCTAAGTAGGTTCCATGCATAAACCTCTTTAAATGACCTTGTTTGAGAAAGAAAAACAGGAAAAGCCTTACTTTTGCGAGTTAAAGCCAAATTGGTATTTTTGCTATAAAATGAAATCCTTCAGTCAAAACAAGTTCAAACTCCTATGTCCTTCATATATATACCAATACCAAGTAGGTTCCATGCATAAACCTCTTTAAATGACCTTGTATGAGAAAGAAAAACAGGAATAGCCTTCTTTTGCGGAATTAAGACGAAATTCGGATTTTTGCTCATAAACACCAATTCCTTCATTCAAAACAAGTTCAAACTCCCATGTCCTTCATATATATCAATTCTAAGTAGGTTCCATGCATAAACCTCTTCAAATGACCTTGTTTGAGAAAGAAAAACAGGAATAGCCTTACCTTTGCGCGTTAAAGCCAAATTGGTATTTTTGCTTCAAAATGAATTCCTTCAGTCAAAACAAGTTCAAACTAATTTGTCCTTCATATATATCAATTCTAAGTAGGTTCCATGCATAAACCTCCTTAAATGACCTTGTTTGAGAATGAAAAACAGTAATAGTCTTACTTTTGCGAGTTAAAGCCAAATTGGTGTTTTTGATATAAAATGAAATCCTTCAGTCAAAACAAGTTCAAACTCCTATGTCCTTCATATATATCAATTCTAAGTAGGTTCCATGCATAACCCTCTTTAAATGACCATGTTTGAGAAAGAAAAACAGGAATAGCCTTACTTTTGCGAGTTAAAGCCTTTTTGGTATTTTTACTATAAAATGAATTCCTTCAGTCAAAACAAGTTCAAACTAATTTGTCCTTCATATATATCCATTCTAAGTAGGTTCCATGCATAAACCTCTTTAAATGACCTTTTTTGAGGATGAAAAACACGAATAGTCTTACTTTTTCGAGTTAAAGCCAAATTGGTGTTTTTGATATAAAATGAAATCCTTCAGTCAAAACAAGTTCAAACTGCTATGTCCTTCATATATATCCATTCTAAGTATGTTCCATGCATAAACCTCTTTAAATGACCTTGTTTGAGAAAGAAAAACAGGAATAGCCTTACTTTTGCGAGTTAAAGCCAAATTGGTATTTTTGCTATAAAATGAAATCCTTCAGTCAAAACAAGTTCAAACTCCTATGTCCTTCATATATATATCAATACTAAGTAGGTTCCATGCATAAACCTCTTCAAATGACCTTGTTTGAGAAAGAAAAACAGGAATAGCTTTACTTTTGCGCGTTAAAGCCAAATTGGTAGTTTTGCTATATAATGAATTCCTACTGTCAAAACAAGTTCAAACTAATTTGTCCTTCATATATATCCATTCTAAGTAGGTTCCATGCATAAACCTCTTTAAATGACCTTGTTTGAGAAAGAAAAACAGGAATAGCCTTACTTTTGCGAGTTAAAGCCAAATTGGTATTTTTGCTATAAAATTAAATCCTTCAGTCAAAACAAGTTCAAACTCCTATGTCCTTCATATATATACCAATACCAAGTAGGTTACATGCATAAACCTCTTTAAATGACCTTGTATGAGAAAGAAAAACAGGAATAGCCTTCTTTTGTGGAATTAAGACGAAATTCGGATTTTTGCTCATAAACACCAATTCCTTCATTCAAAACAAGTTCAAACTCCCATGTCCTTCATATATACCAATTCTAAGTAGGTTCCATGCATAAACCTCTTCAAATGACCTTGTTTGAGAAAGAAAAACAGGAAAAGCCTTACCTTTGCGCGTTAAAGCCAAATTGGTATTTTTGCTTTAAAATGAATTCCTTCAGTCAAAACAAGTTCAAACTAATTTGTCCTTCATATATATCAATTCTAAGTAGGTTCCATGCATAACCCTCTTTAAATGACCATGTTTGAGAAAGAAAAACAGGAATAGCCTTACTTTTGCGAGTTAAAGCCAAATTGGTATTTTTACTATAAAATGAATTCCTTCAGTCAAAACAAGTTCAAACTATTTTTTCCTTCATATATATCCATTCTAAGTAGGTTCCATGCATAAACCTCTTTAAATGACCTTGTTTGAGAAAGAAAAACAGTAATAGCCTTACTTTTGCGAGTTAAAGCCAAATTGGTATTTTTGCTATAAAATGAAATCCTTCAGTCAAAACAAGTTCAAACTCCTATGTCCTTCATATATATACCAATACCAAGTAGGTTCCATGCATAAACCTCTTTAAATGACCTTGTTTGAGAAAGAAAAACAGGAATAGCCTTACTTTTGCGCGTTAAAGCCAAATTGGTATTTTTGCTATACAATGATATCCTTCAGTCAAAACAAGTTCAAACTCCTATGTCCTTCATATATATATATATCAATACTAAGTAGGTTACATGCATAAACCTCTTCAAATGACCTTGTTTGAAAAAGAAAAACAGGAATAGCCTTACTTTTACGCGTTAAAGCCAAATTGGTAGTTTTGCTATATAATGAATTCCTACTGTCAAAACAAGTTCAAACTAATTTGTCCTTCATATATATCCATTCTAAGTAGGTTCCATGCATAAACCTCTTTAAATGACCTTGTTTGAGAAAGAAAAACAGGAAAAGCCTTACTTTTGCGAGTTAAAGCCAAATTGGTATTTTTGCTATAAAATGAAATCCTTCAGTCAAAACAAGTTCAAACTCCTATGTCCTTCATATATATACCAATACCAAGTAGGTTCCATGCATAAACCTCTTTAAATGACCTTGTATGAGAAAGAAAAACAGGAATAGCCTTCTTTTGCGGAATTAAGACGAAATTCGGATTTTTGCTCATAAACACCAATTCCTTCATTCAAAACAAGTTCAAACTCCCATGTCCTTCATATATATCAATTCTAAGTAGGTTCCATGCATAAACCTCTTCAAATGACCTTGTTTGAGAAAGAAAAACAGGAATAGCCTTACCTTTGCGCGTTAAAGCCAAATTGGTATTTTTGCTTCAAAATGAATTCCTTCAGTCAAAACAAGTTCAAACTAATTTGTCCTTCATATATATCAATTCTAAGTAGGTTCCATGCATAAACCTCCTTAAATGACCTTGTTTGAGAATGAAAAACAGTAATAGTCTTACTTTTGCGAGTTAAAGCCAAATTGGTGTTTTTGATATAAAATGAAATCCTTCAGTCAAAACAAGTTCAAACTCCTATGTCCTTCATATATATCAATTCTAAGTAGGTTCCATGCATAACCCTCTTTAAATGACCATGTTTGAGAAAGAAAAACAGGAATAGCCTTACTTTTGCGAGTTAAAGCCTTTTTGGTATTTTTACTATAAAATGAATTCCTTCAGTCAAAACAAGTTCAAACTAATTTGTCCTTCATATATATCCATTCTAAGTAGGTTCCATGCATAAACCTCTTTAAATGACCTTTTTTGAGGATGAAAAACACGAATAGTCTTACTTTTGCGAGTTAAAGCCAAATTGGTGTTTTTGATATAAAATGAAATCCTTCAGTCAAAACAAGTTCAAACTCCTATGTCCTTCATATATATCAATTCTAAGTAGGTTCCATGCATAACCCTCTTTAAATGACCATGTTTGAGAAAGAAAAACAGGAATAGCCTTACTTTTGCGAGTTAAAGCCAAATTGGTATTTTTACTATAAAATGAATTCCTTCAGTCAAAACAAGTTCAAACTATTTTTTCCTTCATATATATCCATTCTAAGTAGGTTCCATGCATAAACCTCTTTAAATGACCTTGTTTGAGAAAGAAAAACAGTAATAGCCTTACTTTTGCGAGTTAAAGCCAAATTGGTATTTTTGCTATAAAATGAAATCCTTCAGTCAAAACAAGTTCAAACTCCTATGTCCTTCATATATATACCAATACCAAGTAGGTTCCATGCATAAACCTCTTTAAATGACCTTGTTTGAGAAAGAAAAACAGGAATAGCCTTACTTCTGCGAGTTAAAGCCAAATTGGTATTTTTGCTATAAAATGAAATCCTTCAGTCAAAACAAGTTCAAACTCCTATGTCCTTCATATATATATCAATACTAAGTAGGTTCCATGCATAAACCTCTTCAAATGACCTTGTTTGAGAAAGAAAAACAGGAATAGCCTTACTTTTGCGCGTTAAAGCCAAATTGGTATTTTTGCTATATAATGAATTCCTACAGACAAAACAAGTTCAAACTAATTTTTCCTTCATATATATATCCATTCTAAGTAGGTTCCATGCATAAACCTCTTTAAATGACCATGTTTGAGAAAGAAAAACAGGAATAGCCTTACTTTTGCGAGTTAAAGCCTTTTTGGTATTTTTACTATAAAATGAATTCCTTCAGTCAAAACAAGTTCAAACTATTTTTTCCTTCATATATATCCATTCTAAGTAGGTTCCATGCATAAACCTCTTTAAATGACCTTGTTTGAGAATGAAAAACACGAATAGTCTTACTTTTGCGAGTTAAAGCCAAATTGGTGTTTTTGATATAAAATGAAATCCTTCAGTCAAAACAAGTTCAAACTGCTATGTCTTTCATATATATCCATTCTAAGTAGGTTCCATGCATAAACCTCTTTAAATGACCTTGTTTGAGAAAGAAAAACAGGAATAGCCTTACTTTTGCGAGTTAAAGCCAAATTGGTATTTTTGCAATAAAATGAAATCCTTCAGTCAAAACAAGTTCAAACTCCTATGTCCTTCATATATATATCAATACTAAGTAGGTTCCATGCATAAACCTCTTCAAATGACCTTGTTTGAGAAAGAAAAACAGGAATAGCCTTACTTTTGCGCGTTAAAGCCAAATTGGTAGTTTTGCTATATAATGAATTCCTACAGTCAAAACAAGTTCAAACTAATTTGTCCTTCATATATATCCATTCTAAGTAGGTTCCATGCATAAACCTCTTTAAATGACCTTGTTTGAGAATGAAAAACACGAATAGTCTTACTTTTGCGAGTTAAAGCCAAATTGGTGTTTTTGATATAAAATGAAATCCTTCAGTCAAAACAAGTTCAAACTGTTATGTCCTTCATATATATCCATTCTAAGTAGGTTCCATGCATAAACCTCTTCAAATGACCTTGTTTGAGAAAGAAAAACAGGAATAGCCTTACTTTTGCGCGTTAAAGCCAAATTGGTATTTTTGCTATACAATGATATCCTTCAGTCAAAACAAGTTCAAACTCCTATGTCCTTCATATATATATATCAATACTAAGTAGGTTACATGCATAAACCTCTTCAAATGACCTTGTTTGAAAAAGAAAAACAGGAATAGCCTTACTTTTACGCGTTAAAGCCAAATTGGTAGTTTTGCTATATAATGAATTCCTACAGTCAAAACAAGTTCAAACTAATTTGTCCTTCATATATATCCATTCTAAGTAGGTTCCATGCATAAACCTCTTTAAATGACCTTGTTTGAGAAAGAAAAACAGGAATAGCCTTACTTTTGCGAGTTAAAGCCAAATTGGTATTTTTGCTATAAAATGAAATCCTTCAGTCAAAACAAGTTCAAACTCCTATGTCCTTCATATATATACCAATACCAAGTAGGTTCCATGCATAAACCTCTTTAAATGACCTTGTATGAGAAAGAAAAACAGGAATAGCCTTCTTTTGCGGAATTAAGACGAAATTCGGATTTTTGCTCATAAACACCAATTCCTTCATTCAAAACAAGTTCAAACTCCCATGTCCTTCATATATATCAATTCTAAGTAGGTTCCATGCATAAACCTCTTCAAATGACCTTGTTTGAGAAAGAAAAACAGGAATAGCCTTACCTTTGCGCGTTAAAGCCAAATTGGTATTTTTGCTTCAAAATGAATTCCTTCAGTCAAAACAAGTTCAAACTAATTTGTCCTTCATATATATCAATTCTAAGTAGGTTCCATGCATAAACCTCCTTAAATGACCTTGTTTGAGAATGAAAAACAGGAATAGTCTTACTTTTGCGAGTTAAAGCCAAATTGGTGTTTTTGATATAAAATGAAATCCTTCAGTCAAAACAAGTTCAAACTCCTATGTCCTTCATATATATCAATTCTAAGTAGGTTCCATGCATAACCCTCTTTAAATGACCATGTTTGAGAAAGAAAAACAGGAATAGCCTTACTTTTGCGAGTTAAAGCCTTTTTGGTATTTTTACTATAAAATGAATTCCTTCAGTCAAAACAAGTTCAAACTAATTTGTCCTTCATATATATCCATTCTAAGTAGGTTCCATGCATAAACCTCTTTAAATGACCTTTTTTGAGGATGAAAAACACGAATAGTCTTACTTTTTCGAGTTAAAGCCAAATTGGTGTTTTTGATATAAAATGAAATCCTTCAGTCAAAACAAGTTCAAACTGCTATGTCCTTCATATATATCCATTCTAAGTATGTTCCATGCATAAACCTCTTTAAATGACCTTGTTTGAGAAAGAAAAACAGGAATAGCCTTACTTTTGCGAGTTAAAGCCAAATTGGTATTTTTGCTATAAAATGAAATCCTTCAGTCAAAACAAGTTCAAACTCCTATGTCCTTCATATATATATCAATACTAAGTAGGTTCCATGCATAAACCTCTTCAAATGACCTTGTTTGAGAAAGAAAAACAGGAATAGCTTTACTTTTGCGCGTTAAAGCCAAATTGGTAGTTTTGCTATATAATGAATTCCTACTGTCAAAACAAGTTCAAACTAATTTGTCCTTCATATATATCCATTCTAAGTAGGTTCCATGCATAAACCTCTTTAAATGACCTTGTTTGAGAAAGAAAAACAGGAATAGCCTTACTTTTGCGAGTTAAAGCCAAATTGGTATTTTTGCTATAAAATTAAATCCTTCAGTCAAAACAAGTTCAAACTCCTATGTCCTTCATATATATACCAATACCAAGTAGGTTACATGCATAAACCTCTTTAAATGACCTTGTATGAGAAAGAAAAACAGGAATAGCCTTCTTTTGTGGAATTAAGACGAAATTCGGATTTTTGCTCATAAACACCAATTCCTTCATTCAAAACAAGTTCAAACTCCCATGTCCTTCATATATACCAATTCTAAGTAGGTTCCATGCATAAACCTCTTCAAATGACCTTGTTTGAGAAAGAAAAACAGGAATAGCCTTACTTTTGCGAGTTAAAGCCAAATTGGTATTTTTACTATAAAATGAATTCCTTCAGTCAAAACAAGTTCAAACTATTTTTTCCTTCATATATATCCATTCTAAGTAGGTTCCATGCATAAACCTCTTTAAATGACCTTGTTTGAGAAAGAAAAACAGTAATAGCCTTACTTTTGCGAGTTAAAGCCAAATTGGTATTTTTGCTATAAAATGAAATCCTTCAGTCAAAACAAGTTCAAACTCCTATGTCCTTCATATATATACCAATACCAAGTAGGTTCCATGCATAAACCTCTTTAAATGACCTTGTTTGAGAAAGAAAAACAGGAATAGCCTTACTTTTGCGCGTTAAAGCCAAATTGGTATTTTTGCTATACAATGATATCCTTCAGTCAAAACAAGTTCAAACTCCTATGTCCTTCATATATATATATCAATACTAAGTAGGTTACATGCATAAACCTCTTCAAATGACCTTGTTTGAAAAAGAAAAACAGGAATAGCCTTACTTTTACGCGTTAAAGCCAAATTGGTAGTTTTGCTATATAATGAATTCCTACTGTCAAAACAAGTTCAAACTAATTTGTCCTCCATATATATCCATTCTAAGTAGGTTCCATGCATAAACCTCTTTAAATGACCTTGTTTGAGAAAGAAAAACAGGAAAAGCCTTACTTTTGCGAGTTAAAGCCAAATTGGTATTTTTGCTATAAAATGAAATCCTTCAGTCAAAACAAGTTCAAACTCCTATGTCCTTCATATATATACCAATACCAAGTAGGTTCCATGCATAAACCTCTTTAAATGACCTTGTATGAGAAAGAAAAACAGGAATAGCCTTCTTTTGCGGAATTAAGACGAAATTCGGATTTTTGCTCATAAACACCAATTCCTTCATTCAAAACAAGTTCAAACTCCCATGTCCTTCATATATATCAATTCTAAGTAGGTTCCATGCATAAACCTCTTCAAATGACCTTGTTTGAGAAAGAAAAACAGGAATAGCCTTACCTTTGCGCGTTAAAGCCAAATTGGTATTTTTGCTTCAAAATGAATTCCTTCAGTCAAAACAAGTTCAAACTAATTTGTCCTTCATATATATCAATTCTAAGTAGGTTCCATGCATAAACCTCCTTAAATGACCTTGTTTGAGAATGAAAAACAGTAATAGTCTTACTTTTGCGAGTTAAAGCCAAATTGGTGTTTTTGATATAAAATGAAATCCTTCAGTCAAAACAAGTTCAAACTCCTATGTCCTTCATATATATCAATTCTAAGTAGGTTCCATGCATAACCCTCTTTAAATGACCATGTTTGAGAAAGAAAAACAGGAATAGCCTTACTTTTGCGAGTTAAAGCCTTTTTGGTATTTTTACTATAAAATGAATTCCTTCAGTCAAAACAAGTTCAAACTAATTTGTCCTTCATATATATCCATTCTAAGTAGGTTCCATGCATAAACCTCTTTAAATGACCTTTTTTGAGGATGAAAAACACGAATAGTCTTACTTTTTCGAGTTAAAGCCAAATTGGTGTTTTTGATATAAAATGAAATCCTTCAGTCAAAACAAGTTCAAACTGCTATGTCCTTCATATATATCCATTCTAAGTATGTTCCATGCATAAACCTCTTTAAATGACCTTGTTTGAGAAAGAAAAACAGGAATAGCCTTACTTTTGCGAGTTAAAGCCAAATTGGTATTTTTGCTATAAAATGAAATCCTTCAGTCAAAACAAGTTCAAACTCCTATGTCCTTCATATATATATCAATACTAAGTAGGTTCCATGCATAAACCTCTTCAAATGACCTTGTTTGAGAAAGAAAAACAGGAATAGCTTTACTTTTGCGCGTTAAAGCCAAATTGGTAGTTTTGCTATATAATGAATTCCTACTGTCAAAACAAGTTCAAACTAATTTGTCCTTCATATATATCCATTCTAAGTAGGTTCCATGCATAAACCTCTTTAAATGACCTTGTTTGAGAAAGAAAAACAGGAATAGCCTTACTTTTGCGAGTTAAAGCCAAATTGGTATTTTTGCTATAAAATTAAATCCTTCAGTCAAAACAAGTTCAAACTCCTATGTCCTTCATATATATACCAATACCAAGTAGGTTACATGCATAAACCTCTTTAAATGACCTTGTATGAGAAAGAAAAACAGGAATAGCCTTCTTTTGTGGAATTAAGACGAAATTCGGATTTTTGCTCATAAACACCAATTCCTTCATTCAAAACAAGTTCAAACTCCCATGTCCTTCATATATACCAATTCTAAGTAGGTTCCATGCATAAACCTCTTCAAATGACCTTGTTTGAGAAAGAAAAACAGGAAAAGCCTTACCTTTGCGCGTTAAAGCCAAATTGGTATTTTTGCTTTAAAATGAATTCCTTCAGTCAAAACAAGTTCAAACTAATTTGTCCTTCATATATATCAATTCTAAGTAGGTTCCATGCATAACCCTCTTTAAATGACCATGTTTGAGAAAGAAAAACAGGAATAGCCTTACTTTTGCGAGTTAAAGCCAAATTGGTATTTTTACTATAAAATGAATTCCTTCAGTCAAAACAAGTTCAAACTATTTTTTCCTTCATATATATCCATTCTAAGTAGGTTCCATGCATAAACCTCTTTAAATGACCTTGTTTGAGAAAGAAAAACAGTAATAGCCTTACTTTTGCGAGTTAAAGCCAAATTGGTATTTTTGCTATAAAATGAAATCCTTCAGTCAAAACAAGTTCAAACTCCTATGTCCTTCATATATATACCAATACCAAGTAGGTTCCATGCATAAACCTCTTTAAATGACCTTGTTTGAGAAAGAAAAACAGGAATAGCCTTACTTTTGCGCGTTAAAGCCAAATTGGTATTTTTGCTATACAATGATATCCTTCAGTCAAAACAAGTTCAAACTCCTATGTCCTTCATATATATATATATCAATACTAAGTAGGTTACATGCATAAACCTCTTCAAATGACCTTGTTTGAAAAAGAAAAACAGGAATAGCCTTACTTTTACGCGTTAAAGCCAAATTGGTAGTTTTGCTATATAATGAATTCCTACTGTCAAAACAAGTTCAAACTAATTTGTCCTTCATATATATCCATTCTAAGTAGGTTCCATGCATAAACCTCTTTAAATGACCTTGTTTGAGAAAGAAAAACAGGAAAAGCCTTACTTTTGCGAGTTAAAGCCAAATTGGTATTTTTGCTATAAAATGAAATCCTTCAGTCAAAACAAGTTCAAACTCCTATGTCCTTCATATATATACCAATACCAAGTAGGTTCCATGCATAAACCTCTTTAAATGACCTTGTATGAGAAAGAAAAACAGGAATAGCCTTCTTTTGCGGAATTAAGACGAAATTCGGATTTTTGCTCATAAACACCAATTCCTTCATTCAAAACAAGTTCAAACTCCCATGTCCTTCATATATATCAATTCTAAGTAGGTTCCATGCATAAACCTCTTCAAATGACCTTGTTTGAGAAAGAAAAACAGGAATAGCCTTACCTTTGCGCGTTAAAGCCAAATTGGTATTTTTGCTTCAAAATGAATTCCTTCAGTCAAAACAAGTTCAAACTAATTTGTCCTTCATATATATCAATTCTAAGTAGGTTCCATGCATAAACCTCCTTAAATGACCTTGTTTGAGAATGAAAAACAGTAATAGTCTTACTTTTGCGAGTTAAAGCCAAATTGGTGTTTTTGATATAAAATGAAATCCTTCAGTCAAAACAAGTTCAAACTCCTATGTCCTTCATATATATCAATTCTAAGTAGGTTCCATGCATAACCCTCTTTAAATGACCATGTTTGAGAAAGAAAAACAGGAATAGCCTTACTTTTGCGAGTTAAAGCCTTTTTGGTATTTTTACTATAAAATGAATTCCTTCAGTCAAAACAAGTTCAAACTAATTTGTCCTTCATATATATCCATTCTAAGTAGGTTCCATGCATAAACCTCTTTAAATGACCTTTTTTGAGGATGAAAAACACGAATAGTCTTACTTTTGCGAGTTAAAGCCAAATTGGTGTTTTTGATATAAAATGAAATCCTTCAGTCAAAACAAGTTCAAACTCCTATGTCCTTCATATATATCAATTCTAAGTAGGTTCCATGCATAACCCTCTTTAAATGACCATGTTTGAGAAAGAAAAACAGGAATAGCCTTACTTTTGCGAGTTAAAGCCAAATTGGTATTTTTACTATAAAATGAATTCCTTCAGTCAAAACAAGTTCAAACTATTTTTTCCTTCATATATATCCATTCTAAGTAGGTTCCATGCATAAACCTCTTTAAATGACCTTGTTTGAGAAAGAAAAACAGTAATAGCCTTACTTTTGCGAGTTAAAGCCAAATTGGTATTTTTGCTATAAAATGAAATCCTTCAGTCAAAACAAGTTCAAACTCCTATGTCCTTCATATATATACCAATACCAAGTAGGTTCCATGCATAAACCTCTTTAAATGACCTTGTTTGAGAAAGAAAAACAGGAATAGCCTTACTTCTGCGAGTTAAAGCCAAATTGGTATTTTTGCTATAAAATGAAATCCTTCAGTCAAAACAAGTTCAAACTCCTATGTCCTTCATATATATATCAATACTAAGTAGGTTCCATGCATAAACCTCTTCAAATGACCTTGTTTGAGAAAGAAAAACAGGAATAGCCTTACTTTTGCGCGTTAAAGCCAAATTGGTATTTTTGCTATATAATGAATTCCTACAGACAAAACAAGTTCAAACTAATTTTTCCTTCATATATATATCCATTCTAAGTAGGTTCCATGCATAAACCTCTTTAAATGACCATGTTTGAGAAAGAAAAACAGGAATAGCCTTACTTTTGCGAGTTAAAGCCTTTTTGGTATTTTTACTATAAAATGAATTCCTTCAGTCAAAACAAGTTCAAACTATTTTTTCCTTCATATATATCCATTCTAAGTAGGTTCCATGCATAAACCTCTTTAAATGACCTTGTTTGAGAATGAAAAACACGAATAGTCTTACTTTTGCGAGTTAAAGCCAAATTGGTGTTTTTGATATAAAATGAAATCCTTCAGTCAAAACAAGTTCAAACTGCTATGTCTTTCATATATATCCATTCTAAGTAGGTTCCATGCATAAACCTCTTTAAATGACCTTGTTTGAGAAAGAAAAACAGGAATAGCCTTACTTTTGCGAGTTAAAGCCAAATTGGTATTTTTGCAATAAAATGAAATCCTTCAGTCAAAACAAGTTCAAACTCCTATGTCCTTCATATATATATCAATACTAAGTAGGTTCCATGCATAAACCTCTTCAAATGACCTTGTTTGAGAAAGAAAAACAGGAATAGCCTTACTTTTGCGCGTTAAAGCCAAATTGGTAGTTTTGCTATATAATGAATTCCTACAGTCAAAACAAGTTCAAACTAATTTGTCCTTCATATATATCCATTCTAAGTAGGTTCCATGCATAAACCTCTTTAAATGACCTTGTTTGAGAATGAAAAACACGAATAGTCTTACTTTTGCGAGTTAAAGCCAAATTGGTGTTTTTGATATAAAATGAAATCCTTCAGTCAAAACAAGTTCAAACTGTTATGTCCTTCATATATATCCATTCTAAGTAGGTTCCATGCATAAACCTCTTTAAATGACCTTGTTTGAGAAAGAAAAACAGGAATAGCCTTACTTCTGCGAGTTAAAGCCAAATTGGTATTTTTGCTATAAAATGAAATCCTTCAGTCAAAACAAGTTCAAACTCCTATGTCCTTCATATATATATCAATACTAAGTAGGTTCCATGCATAAACCTCTTCAAATGACCTTGTTTGAGAAAGAAAAACAGGAATAGCCTTACTTTTGCGGAATTAAGACGAAATTCGGATTTTTGCTCATAAACACCAATTCCTTCATTCAAAACAAGTTCAAACTCCCATGTCCTTCATATATATCAATTCTAAGTAGGTTCCATGCATAAACCTCTTCAAATGACCTTGTTTGAGAAAGAAAAACAGGAATAGCCTTACCTTTGCGCGTTAAAGCCAAATTGGTATTTTTGCTTTAAAATGAATTCCTTCAGTCAAAACAAGTTCAAACTAATTTGTCCTTCATATATATTATTTCTAAGTAGGTTCCATGCATAAACCTCCTTAAATGACCTTGTTTGAGAATGAAAAACAGGAATAGTCTTACTTTTGCGAGTTAAAGCCAAATTGATGTTTTTGATATAAAATGAAATCCTTCAGTCAAAACAAGTTCAAACTCCTATGTCCTTCATATATATCAATTCTAAGTAGGTTCCATGCATAACCCTCTTTAAATGACCATGTTTGAGAAAGAAAAACAGAAATAGCCTTACTTTTGCGAGTTAAAGCCTTTTTGGTATTTTTACTATAAAATGAATTCACTCAGTCAAAACAAGTTCAAACTATTTTTTCCTTCATATATATCCATTCTAAGTAGGTTCCATGCATAAACCTCTTTAAATGACCTTGTTTGAGAATAAAAACACGAATAGTCTTACTTTTGCGAGTTAAAGCCAAATTGGTGTTTTTGATATAAAATGAAATCCTTCAGCTAAAACAAGTTCAAACTGCTATGTCCTTCATATATATCCATTCTAAGTAGGTTCCATGCATAAACCTCTTTAAATGACCTTGTTTGAGAAAGAAAAACAGGAATAGCCTTACTTTTGCGAGTTAAAGCCAAATTGGTATTTTTGCTATAAAATTAAATCCTTCAGTCAAAACAAGTTCAAACTCCTATGTCCTTCATATATATATCAATACTAAGTAGGTTCCATGCATAAACCTCTTCAAATGACCTTGTTTGAGAAAGAAAAACAGGAATAGCCTTACTTTTGCGCGTTAAAGCCAAATTGGTATTTTTGCTATACAATGATATCCTTCAGTCAAAACAAGTTCAAACTCCTATGTCCTTCATATATATATATCAATACTAAGTAGGTTACATGCATAAACCTCTTCAAATGACCTTGTTTGAAAAAGAAAAACAGGAATAGCCTTACTTTTACGCGTTAAAGCCAAATTGGTAGTTTTGCTATATAATGAATTCCTACAGTCAAAACAAGTTCAAACTAATTTGTCCTTCATATATATCCATTCTAAGTAGGTTCCATGCATAAACCTCTTTAAATGACCTTGTTTGAGAAAGAAAAACAGGAATAGCCTTACTTTTGCGAGTTAAAGCCAAATTGGTATTTTTGCTATAAAATGAAATCCTTCAGTCAAAACAAGTTCAAACTCCTATGTCCTTCATATATATACCAATACCAAGTAGGTTACATGCATAAACCTCTTTAAATGACCTTGTATGAGAAAGAAAAACAGGAATAGCCTTCTTTTGCGGAATTAAGACGAAATTCGGATTTTTG
>NW_027457404.1:35000-42500 GCF_027942865.1 Odontesthes bonariensis | reverse complement strand
CCAGCCTGGAGCTTCCAGCGGTCAGCCGCACCTTGAATCCGCTCTCCAGCACCTATCTCGGACTCATTCTCCTCCAGGCCGGCCTCACATCTTCAAAGAACCAGCCTGGAGCTTCCAGCGGTCAGCCGCACCTTGAATCCGCTCTCCAGCACCTATCTCGGACTCATTCTCCTCCAGGCCGGCCTCACATCTTCAAAGAACCAGCCTGGAGCTCCCAGCGGACAGCCGAGCCTTGAATCCGCTCTCCAGCACCTTCCTCGGACTCATGCTCTGCCAAAGTCGGCCTCCCATCTTCCAGGAACCAGCCTGGAGCTTCCAGCGGTCAGCCGCGCCTTGAATCCGCTCTCCAGCACCTTCCTCGGACTCATGCTCTGCCAAAGTCGGCCTCCCATCTTCCAGGAACCAGCCTGGAGCTTCCAGCGGTCAGCCGCGCCTTGAATCCGCTCTCCAGCACCTATCTCGGACACACTCTCCTCCAGGCCGGCCTCACATCTTCAAAGAACCAGCCTGGAGCTTCCAGCGGTCAGCCGCACCTTGAATCCGCTCTCCAGCACCTTCCTCGGACTCATTCTCCTCCAGGCCGGCCTCACATCTTCAAAGAACCAGCCTGGAGCTCCCAGCGGACAGCCGAGCCTTGAATCCGCTCTCCAGCACCTTCCTCGGACTCATGCTCTGCCAAAGTCGGCCTCCCATCTTCCAGGAACCAGCCTGGAGCTTCCAGCGGTCAGCCGCGCCTTGAATCCGCTCTCCAGCACCTTCCTCGGACTCATGCTCTGCCAAAGTCGGCCTCCCATCTTCCAGGAACCAGCCTGGAGCTTCCAGCGGTCAGCCGCGCCTTGAATCCGCTCTCCAGCACCTATCTCGGACACACTCTCCTCCAGGCCGGCCTCACATCTTCAAAGAACCAGCCTGGAGCTCCTAGCGGACAGCCGAGCCTTGAATCCGCTCTCCAGCACCTTCCTCGGACTCATGCTCTGCCAAAGTCGGCCTCCCATCTTCCAGGAACCAGCCTGGAGCTTCCAGCGGTCAGCCGCGCCTTGAATCCGCTCTCCAGCACCTTCCTCGGACTCATGCTCTGCCAAAGTCGGCCTCCCATCTTCCAGGAACCAGCCTGGAGCTTCCAGCGGTCAGCCGCGCCTTGAATCCGCTCTCCAGCACCTTCCTCGGACTCATGCTCTGCCAAAGTCGGCCTCCCATCTTCCAGGAACCAGCCTGGAGCTTCCAGCGGTCAGCCGCGCCTTGAATCCGCTCTCCAGCACCTTCCTCGGACTCATGCTCTGCCAACGTCGGCCTCCCGTCTTCCAGGAACCAGCCTGGAGCTTCTAGCGGTCAGCCGCACCTTGAATCCGCTCTCCAGCACCTTCCTCGGACTCATGCTCTGCCAAAGTCGGCCTCACATCTTCCAGGAACCAGCCTGGAGCTTCCAGCGGTCAGCCGCACCTTGAATCCGCTCTCCAGCACCTTCCTCGGACACATTCTCCTCCAGGCCGGCCTCACATCTTCAAAGAACCAGCCTGGAGCCTTTAGCGGTCAGCCGCGCCTTGAATCCGCTCTCCAGCACCTTCCTCGGACTCATGCTCTGCCAAAGTCGGCCTCACATCTTCCAGGAACCAGCCTGGAGCTTCCAGCGGTCAGCCGCACCTTGAATCCGCTCTCAAGCACCTTCCTCGGACACATTCTCCTCCAGGCCGGCCTCCCGTCTTCCAGGAACCAGCCTGGAGCCTTTAGCGGTCAGCCGCGCCTTGAATCCGCTCTCAAGCACCTTCCTCGGACTCATGCTCTGCCGAAGTCGGCCTCACATCTTCCAGGAACCAGCCTGGAGCTTCTAGCGGTCAGCCGCACCTTGAATCCGCTCTCAAGCACCTTCCTCGGACTCATGCTCTGCCAAAGTCGGCCTCACATCTTCCAGGAACCGGCCTGGAGCTTCCAGCGGTCAGCCGCGCCTTGAATCCGCTCTCCAGCACCTTCCTCGGACTCATGCTCTGCCAAAGTCGGCCTCCCATCTTCCAGGAACCGGCCTGGAGCTTCTAGCGGTCAGCCGCGCCTTGAATCCGCTCTCCTGCACCCATCCTCGGACACACGTTCTTGCCTTTGGACCCCTCCTCCAGGAGCCAGGCTGGAGCTTTTGCCCCCTTCCTCCATCATTTCAGGCCGTGGAAAGTGTCATCTTTCGGATTATCAATTCACCGTCCCAGTCTGGTACTCAGATATTTTTCCGAAAACTGGGTTTCTGAAATCGTGCAGATGGTGTTTTCGTCGTCTGCTAATAACCTCGTCGTGTGGGAGAATAGGGGCGGGCCTTGGGCTGACTCGGCCCATCGTCCCCTTTTCCCGTTGTCTGACAGAAATTTTTTCAAACTTTATCACCCCTGGTACTATAAACTTTTTCACCTCTGGTACTATGTGGCACTTAGAAAATTTTCTCAACCGGGATTCTCACCCCTGGTACTTTTTGGCACTTAGAAAATATTTCTCAACCGGGCTTCATGCCCCTGGTACTTTTTGACACTTTGACGTTTTTCTGAACCGGGCTTCATGCCCCTGGTACTTTTTGACACTTTGACGTTTTTCTGAACCGGGCTTCATGCCCCTGGTACTTTTTGACACTTTGACGTTTTTCTGAACCGGGCTTCATGCCCCTGGTACTTTTTGACACTTTGACGTTTTTCTGAACCGGGCTTCATGCCCCTGGTACTTTTTGACACTTTGACGTTTTTCTGAACCGGGCTTCATGCCCCTGGTACTTTTTGACACTTTGGCGTTTTTCTGAACCGGGATAAAGGTCATTTAAAGAGGTGTGTGCATGGTTCCTACTTATAATGGATATATGAAGGACTAAGGAGTCTGAACTTGTTCTGGCCCAAGGAAATCACTTTTTAACAAAAATCCGTATTTGGTCTTAACTCGGGAAAAGAAGGCGATTCCTGTGTTTTGATCTCAAAAGAGGCCATTTATCCGGGTTTGTGCAGGTTTATGCATGGAACTTACTTAGAATGGATATATCTCTATGTATATATGAAGGACTAAGGAGTCTGAACTTGTTCTGGCCCAAGGAAATCATTTTTTAACAAAAATCCGTATTTCGTCTTAACTCGGGAAAAGAAGGCGATTCCTGTGTTTTGATCCCAAAAGAGGCCATTTATCCGGGTTTGTGCAGGTTTATGCATGGAACTTACTTAGAATGGATATATCTCTATGTATATATGAAGGACTAAGGAGTCTGAACTTGTTCTGGCCCAAGGAAATCATTTTTAACAAAAATCCGTATTTCGTCTTAACTCGGGAAAAGAAGGCGATTCCTGTGTTTTGATCCCAAAAGAGGCCATTTATCCGGGTTTGTGCAGGTTTATGCAAGCAACCTACTTAGAATGGATATATATGTATGTATATATGAAGGACTAAGGAGTCTGAACTTGTTCTGGCCCAAGGAAATCACTTTTTAACAAAAATCCGTATTTCGTCTTAACTCGGGAAAAGAAGGCGATTCCTGTGTTTTGATCCCAAAAGAGGCCATTTATCCGGGTTTGTGCAGGTTTATGCATGGAACTTACTTAGAATGGATATATCTCTATGTATATATGAAGGACTAAGGAGTCTGAACTTGTTCTGGCCCAAGGAAATCATTTTTTAACAAAAATCCGTATTTCGTCTTAACTCGGGAAAAGAAGGCGATTCCTGTGTTTTGATCCCAAAAGAGGCCATTTATCCGGGTTTGTGCAGGTTTATGCAAGCAACCTACTTAGAATGGATATATATGTATGTATATATGAAGGACTAAGGAGTCTGAACTTGTTCTGGCCCAAGGAAATCACTTTTTAACAAAAATCCGTATTTCGTCTTAACTCGGGAAAAGAAGGCGATTCCTGTGTTTTGATCCCAAAAGAGGCCATTTATCCGGGTTTGTGCAGGTTTATGCATGGAACTTACTTAGAATGGATATATCTCTATGTATATATGAAGGACTAAGGAGTCTGAACTTGTTCTGGCCCAAGGAAATCATTTTTTAACAAAAATCCGTATTTCGTCTTAACTCGGGAAAAGAAGGCGATTCCTGTGTTTTGATCCCAAAAGAGGCCATTTATCCGGGTTTGTGCAGGTTTATGCAAGCAACTTACTTAGAATGGATATATATGTATGTATATATGAAGGACTAAGGAGTCTGAACTTGTTCTGGCCCAAGGAAATCACTTTTTAACAAAAATCCGTATTTCGTCTTAACTCGGGAAAAGAAGGCGATTCCTGTGTTTTGATCCCAAAAGAGGCCATTTATCCGGGTTTGTGCAGGTTTATGCATGGAACTTACTTAGAATGGATATATCTCTATGTATATATGAAGGACTAAGGAGTCTGAACTTGTTCTGGCCCAAGGAAATCATTTTTTAACAAAAATCCGTATTTCGTCTTAACTCGGGAAAAGAAGGCGATTCCTGTGTTTTGATCCCAAAAGAGGCCATTTATCCGGGTTTGTGCAGGTTTATGCAAGCAACCTACTTAGAATGGATATATATGTATGTATATATGAAGGACTAAGGAGTCTGAACTTGTTCTGGCCCAAGGAAATCACTTTTTAACAAAAATCCGTATTTCGTCTTAACTCGGGAAAAGAAGGCGATTCCTGTGTTTCTTTCAGAAAAGGTCCTTTTTCTGAACTGGGATTCATGCCCAACATCCAGGCTCTCGTGCCCTGCCCACAGACACAAATCCAGGCCGAGTTTCAGCACCTCTGCATGGACAGCATTCATGGCTGCTTTCCTCTCCCAACAGCCAGTCTCTCATGCCCTGCCCACAGACACACATCCAGGCCGAGTTTCAGCACCTCTCCTCGGTCCAGTATTCATGGCTGCCGTCCTCTCCCAACAGCCAGTCTCTCATGCCCGGCCCAGAGACACACATCCAGGCCGAGTTTCAGCACCTCTCTTCGGTCAGGCAATCATCCCTGCTCCCCTCTCATAACGTCCAGGCACTCATGCCCTGCGCACAGACAAACAGAACCCAGGCCGAGTTTCAGCACCTCTGCTCGGACAGCATTCACGGCTTTTGTCCTCTCACAGCATCCAGTCTCTCATGCCCTGCGCAATGACACACATCCAGGCCTAGTTTCAGCACCTCTCCTCGGTCAGGAATTCATCCCTGCTCCCCTCTCAGAACATCCAGGCACTCATGCCCTGTGCAATGACACATCCAGGCCGAGTTTCAGCACCTCTCCTCGGTCAGGAATTCATCCCTGCTCCCCTCTCATAACGTCCAGTCACAGACACAGATCCAGGCCGAGTTTCAGCACCTCTCCTCGGTCCAGCATTCATCCCTGCTCCCCTCTCAGAACATCCAGGCACTCATGCCCTGTGCAATGACACATCCAGGCCGAGTTTCAGCACCTCTCCTCGGTCAGGAATTCATCCCTGCTCCCCTCTCATAACGTCCAGTCACAGACACAGATCCAGGCCGAGTTTCAGCACCTCTCCTCGGTCCAGCATGCATCCCTGCTCCACTCTCATAGCATCCAGGCACTCATGCCCTGCGCACAGACACACATCCTGGCCGAGTTTCAGCACCTCTCCTCGGTCCAGCATTCATCCCTGCTCCACTCTCATAGCATCCAGGCACTCATGCCCTGCGCACAGACACACATCCAGGCCGAGTTTCAGCACCTCTGCTCGGTCCAGCATTCATCCCTGCTCCACTCTCATAGCATCCAGGCACTCATGCCCTGCGCACAGACACACATCCTGGCCGAGTTTCAGCACCTCTCCTCGGTCCAGCATTCATCCCTGCTCCACTCTCATAGCATCCAGGCACTCATGCCCTGCGCACAGACACACATCCAGGCCGAGTTTCAGCACCTCTGCTCGGTCCAGCATTCATCCCTGCTCCACTCTCATAGCATCCAGGCACTCATGCCCTGCGCAATGACACATCCAGGCCGAGTTTCAGCACCTCTCCTCGGTCAGGCATTCATCCCTGCTCCCCTCTCACAGCATCCAGGCACTCATGCCCTGCGCACAGTCACACACCCAGGCCGAGTTTCAGCACCTCTCCTCGGTCCAGCATTCATCCCTGCTCCCCTCTCACAGCATCCAGGCACTCATGCCCTGCGCACAGACACACATCCAGGCCGAGTTTCAGCACCTCTCCTCGGTCCAGCATTCATCCCTGCTCCCCTCTCAGAACATCCAGGCACTCATGCCCTGCGCACAGACACACATCCAGGCCGAGTTTCAGCACCTCTCCTCGGTCAGGCATTCATCCCTGCTCCCCTCTCAGAACATCCAGGCACTCATGCCCTGCGCAACGACATCACTCCGCAAAGGAAAGCTTTTGCGGTGTTTCTTTCTCAAAAAAGGCAATTTAAAGAGGTTTAAGCATGGAACCTACTCAGAATGAACATATACATAACGGACTAAGGAGTCTGAACTTGGTTTGGCCCAAGGAAATCATTTTTTAACAAAAATCCGTATTTCGTCTTAACTCGGGAAAAGAAGGCGATTCCTGGGTTTCTCTCTCAAAAAAGGCCATTTAAAGAGGTTTGTGCATGGAACCTACTCAGAATGAACATAGACATAACGGACTAAGGAGTCTGAACTTGGTTTGGCCCAAGGAAATCATTTTTTAACAAAAATCCGTATTTGGTCTTAACTCGGGAAAAGAAGGCGATTCCTGGGTTTCTTTGTCAAAAAAAGGCCATTTAAAGAGGTTTTGTGCATGGAACCTACTCGGAATGGCTATATATGAAGGACTAAAGAGTCTGAACTTGGTTTGGCCCAAGGAAATCTTTTTTTTACAAAAATCCGTATTTCGTCTTAACTCGGGAAAAGAAGGCGATTCCTGGGTTTCTTTCTCAAACAAGCCGACCCCGGGTTAGGGTTAAGGAGAACCGGGCTCCAGCCCCTCCGGCCGGGTTAGGGTTAGGTTTGGGGCTGGGGCTGGGGTTAGGGTTAAGGAGAACCGGGCTCCATGCCCTCCAGCCGGGTTAGGGTTAGAGCTGGGGTTAGGGTTAAGGAGAACCGGGCTCCAGGCCCTAGGGCCGGTTTGGGGCTGGGGCTGGGGTTAGGGCTAGAGCTGGGGTTAGGGTTAGGGTTGGGGCTGGGGTTAGGGTTAAGGAGAACCGGGCTCCATGCCCTCCAGCCGGGTTAGGGTTAGAGCTGGGGTTAGGGTTGAGGAGAACCGGGCTCCAGGCCCTAGGGCCGGTTTGGGGCTGGGGCTGGGGTTAGGGCTGGAGCTGGGGTTAGGGTTAGGGTTGGGGCTGGGGTTAGGGTTAGGGTTGGGGCTGGGGTTAGGGTTAAGGAGAACCGGGCTCCAGCCCCTCCGGCAGGATCAGGGTTGGGGCTGGGGCTGGGGTTAGGGTTAGGGTTGGAGCTGGGGTTAGGGTTAGGGTTGGGGCTGGGGCTAGGGTTAGGGTTAGGGTTAGGGTTGGGGTTGGGGTTGGGGTTGGGGTTGGGGTTAGGGTTAGGGTTGGGGCTGGGGTTAGGGCTGGAGGCAGGGTTTAGGTTGGGTTAGGGTAAG
>NW_027457404.1:20000-25000 GCF_027942865.1 Odontesthes bonariensis | reverse complement strand
TTGAATCCGCTCTCCAGCACCTATCTCGGACTCATTCTCCTCCAGGCCGGCCTCACATCTTCAAAGAACCAGCCTGGAGCTCCCAGCGGACAGCCGAGCCTTGAATCCGCTCTCCAGCACCTTCCTCGGACTCATGCTCTGCCAAAGTCGGCCTCCCATCTTCCAGGAACCAGCCTGGAGCTTCCAGCGGTCAGCCGCGCCTTGAATCCGCTCTCCAGCACCTTCCTCGGACTCATGCTCTGCCAAAGTCGGCCTCCCATCTTCCAGGAACCAGCCTGGAGCTTCCAGCGGTCAGCCGCGCCTTGAATCCGCTCTCCAGCACCTATCTCGGACACACTCTCCTCCAGGCCGGCCTCACATCTTCAAAGAACCAGCCTGGAGCTTCCAGCGGTCAGCCGCACCTTGAATCCGCTCTCCAGCACCTTCCTCGGACTCATTCTCCTCCAGGCCGGCCTCACATCTTCAAAGAACCAGCCTGGAGCTCCCAGCGGACAGCCGAGCCTTGAATCCGCTCTCCAGCACCTTCCTCGGACTCATGCTCTGCCAAAGTCGGCCTCCCATCTTCCAGGAACCAGCCTGGAGCTTCCAGCGGTCAGCCGCGCCTTGAATCCGCTCTCCAGCACCTTCCTCGGACTCATGCTCTGCCAAAGTCGGCCTCCCATCTTCCAGGAACCAGCCTGGAGCTTCCAGCGGTCAGCCGCGCCTTGAATCCGCTCTCCAGCACCTATCTCGGACACACTCTCCTCCAGGCCGGCCTCACATCTTCAAAGAACCAGCCTGGAGCTCCTAGCGGACAGCCGAGCCTTGAATCCGCTCTCCAGCACCTTCCTCGACTCATGCTCTGCCAAAGTCGGCCTCCATCTTCCAGGAACCAGCCTGGAGCTTCCAGCGGTCAGCCGCGCCTTGAATCCGCTCTCCAGCACCTTCCTCGGACTCATGCTCTGCCAAAGTCGGCCTCCCATCTTCCAGGAACCAGCCTGGAGCTTCCAGCGGTCAGCCGCGCCTTGAATCCGCTCTCCAGCACCTTCCTCGGACTCATGCTCTGCCAAAGTCGGCCTCCCATCTTCCAGGAACCAGCCTGGAGCTTCCAGCGGTCAGCCGCGCCTTGAATCCGCTCTCCAGCACCTTCCTCGGACTCACCAACGTCGGCCTCCCGTCTTCCAGGAACCAGCCTGGAGCTTCTAGCGGTCAGCCGCACCTTGAATCCGCTCTCCAGCACCTTCCTCGGACTCATGCTCTGCCAAAGTCGGCCTCACATCTTCCAGGAACCAGCCTGGAGCTTCCAGCGGTCAGCCGCACCTTGAATCCGCTCTCCAGCACCTTCCTCGGACACATTCTCCTCCAGGCCGGCCTCACATCTTCAAAGAACCAGCCTGGAGCCTTTAGCGGTCAGCCGCGCCTTGAATCCGCTCTCCAGCACTTCCTCGGACTCATGCTCTGCCAAAGTCGGCCTCACATCTTCCAGGAACCAGCCTGGAGCTTCCAGCGGTCAGCCGCACCTTGAATCCGCTCTCAAGCACCTTCCTCGGACACATTCTCCTCCAGGCCGGCCTCCCGTCTTCCAGGAACCAGCCTGGAGCCTTTAGCGGTCAGCCGCGCCTTGAATCCGCTCTCAAGCACCTTCCTCGGACTCATGCTCTGCCGAAGTCGGCCTCACATCTTCCAGGAACCAGCCTGGAGCTTCTAGCGGTCAGCCGCACCTTGAATCCGCTCTCAAGCACCTTCCTCGGACTCATGCTCTGCCAAGTCGGCCTCACATCTTCCAGGAACCGGCCTGGAGCTTCCAGCGGTCAGCCGCGCCTTGAATCCGCTCTCCAGCACCTTCCTCGGACTCATGCTCTGCCAAAGTCGGCCTCCCATCTTCCAGGAACCGGCCTGGAGCTTCTAGCGGTCAGCCGCGCCTTGAATCCGCTCTCCTGCACCCATCCTCGGACACACGTTCTTGCCTTTGGACCCCCTCCTCCAGGAGCCAGGCTGGAGCTTTTGCCCCCTTCCTCCATCATTTCAGGCCGTGGAAAGTGTCATCTTTCGGATTATCAATTCACCGTCCCAGTCTGGTACTCAGATATTTTTCCGAAAACTGGGTTTCTGAAATCGTGCAGATGGTGTTTTCGTCGTCTGCTAATAACCTCGTCGTGTGGGAGAATAGGGGCGGGCTTGGGCTGACTCGGCCCATCGTCCCCTTTTCCGTTGTCTGACAGAATTTTTTCAAACTTTATCACCCCTGGTACTATAAACTTTTTCACCTCTGGTACTATGTGGCACTTAGAAAATTTTCTCAACCGGATTCTCACCCCTGGTACTTTTTGGCACTTAGAAAATATTTCTCAACCGGGCTTCATGCCCCTGGTACTTTTTGACACTTGACGTTTTTCTGACCGGGCTTCATGCCCCTGGTACTTTTTGACACTTTGACGTTTTTCTGAACCGGGCTTCATGCCCCTGGTACTTTTTGACACTTTGACGTTTTTCTGAACCGGGCTTCATGCCCCTGGTACTTTTTGACACTTTGACGTTTTTCTGAACCGGGCTTCATGCCCCTGGTACTTTTTGACACTTTGACGTTTTTCTGAACCGGGCTTCATGCCCCTGGTACTTTTGACACTTTGGCGTTTTTCTGAACCGGGATAAAGGTCATTTAAAGAGGTGTGTGCATGGTTCCTACTTATAATGGATATATGAAGGACTAAGGAGTCTGAACTTGTTCTGGCCCAAGGAAATCACTTTTTAACAAAAATCCGTATTTGGTCTTAACTCGGGAAAAGAAGGCGATTCCTGTGTTTTGATCTCAAAAGAGGCCATTTATCCGGGTTTGTGCAGGTTTATGCATGGAACTTACTTAGAATGGATATATCTCTATGTATATATGAAGGACTAAGGAGTCTGAACTTGTTCTGGCCCAAGGAAATCATTTTTTAAACAAAAATCCGTATTTCGTCTTAACTCGGGAAAAGAAGGCGATTCCTGTGTTTTGATCCCAAAAGAGGCCATTTATCCGGGTTTGTGCAGGTTTATGCATGGAACTTACTTAGAATGGATATATCTCTATGTATATATGAAGGACTAAGGAGTCTGAACTTGTTCTGGCCCAAGGAAATCATTTTTTAACAAAAATCCGTATTTCGTCTTAACTCGGGAAAAGAAGGCGATTCCTGTGTTTTGATCCCAAAAGAGGCCATTTATCCGGGTTTGTGCAGGTTTATGCAAGCAACCTACTTAGAATGGATATATATGTATGTATATATGAAGGACTAAGGAGTCTGAACTTGTTCTGGCCCAAGGAAATCACTTTTTAACAAAAATCCGTATTTCGTCTTAACTCGGGAAAAGAAGGCGATTCCTGTGTTTTGATCCCAAAAGAGGCCATTTATCCGGGTTTGTGCAGGTTTATGCATGGAACTTACTTAGAATGGATATATCTCTATGTATATATGAAGGACTAAGGAGTCTGAACTTGTTCTGGCCCAAGGAAATCATTTTTTAACAAAAATCCGTATTTCGTCTTAACTCGGGAAAAGAAGGCGATTCCTGTGTTTTGATCCCAAAAGAGGCCATTTATCCGGGTTTGTGCAGGTTTATGCAAGCAACCTACTTAGAATGGATATATATGTATGTATATATGAAGGACTAAGGAGTCTGAACTTGTTCTGGCCCAAGGAAATCACTTTTTAACAAAAATCCGTATTTCGTCTTAACTCGGGAAAAGAAGGCGATTCCTGTGTTTTGATCCCAAAAGAGGCCATTTATCCGGGTTTGTGCAGGTTTATGCATGGAACTTACTTAGAATGGATATATCTCTATGTATATATGAAGGACTAAGGAGTCTGAACTTGTTCTGGCCCAAGGAAATCATTTTTTACAAAAATCCGTATTTCGTCTTAACTCGGGAAAAGAAGGCGATTCCTGTGTTTTGATCCCAAAAGAGGCCATTTATCCGGGTTTGTGCAGGTTTATGCAAGCAACTTACTTAGAATGGATATATATGTATGTATATATGAAGGACTAAGGAGTCTGAACTTGTTCTGGCCCAAGGAAATCACTTTTTAACAAAAATCCGTATTTCGTCTTAACTCGGGAAAAGAAGGCGATTCCTGTGTTTTGATCCCAAAAGAGGCCATTTATCCGGGTTTGTGCAGGTTTATGCATGGAACTTACTTAGAATGGATATATCTCTATGTATATATGAAGGACTAAGGAGTCTGAACTTGTTCTGGCCCAAGGAAATCATTTTTTAACAAAAATCCGTATTTCGTCTTAACTCGGGAAAAGAAGGCGATTCCTGTGTTTTGATCCCAAAAGAGGCCATTTATCCGGGTTTGTGCAGGTTTATGCAAGCAACCTACTTAGAATGGATATATATGTATGTATATATGAAGGACTAAGGAGTCTGAACTTGTTCTGGCCCAAGGAAATCACTTTTTAACAAAAATCCGTATTTCGTCTTAACTCGGGAAAAGAAGGCGATTCTGTGTTTCTTTCAGAAAAGGTCCTTTTTCTGAACTGGGATTCATGCCCAACATCCAGGCTCTCGTGCCCTGCCCACAGACACAATCCAGGCCGAGTTTCAGCACCTCTGCATGGACAGCATTCATGGCTGCTTTCCTCTCCCAACAGCCAGTCTCTCATGCCCTGCCCACAGACACACATCCAGGCCGAGTTTCAGCACCTCTCCTCGGTCCAGTATTCATGGCTGCCGTCCTCTCCCAACAGCCAGTCTCTCATGCCCGGCCCAGAGACACACATCCAGGCCGAGTTTCAGCACCTCTCTTCGGTCAGGCAATCATCCCTGCTCCCCTCTCATAACGTCCAGGCACTCATGCCCTGCGCACAGACAAACAGAACCCCAGGCCGAGTTTCAGCACCTCTGCTCGGACAGCATTCACGGCTTTGTCCTCTCACAGCATCCAGTCTCTCATGCCCTGCGCAATGACACACATCCAGGCCTAGTTTCAGCACCTCTCCTCGGTCAGGAATTCATCCCTGCTCCCCTCTCAGAACAT
>NW_027457404.1:0-7500 GCF_027942865.1 Odontesthes bonariensis | reverse complement strand
CTCGACTCATGCCTCTGCCAAAGTCGGCCTCCCATCTTCCAGGAACCAGCCTGGAGCTTCCAGCGGTCAGCCGCGCCTTGAATCCGCTCTCCAGCACCTATCTCGGACACACTCTCCTCCAGGCCGGCCTCACATCTTCAAAGAACCAGCCTGGAGCTTCCAGCGGTCAGCCGCACCTTGAATCCGCTCTCCAGCACCTTCCTCGGACTCATCTCCTCCAGGCCGGCCTCACATCTTCAAGAACCAGCCTGGAGCTCCCAGCGACAGCCGAGCCTTGAATCCGCTCTCCAGCACCTTCCTCGGACTCATGCTCTGCCAAAGTCGGCCTCCCATCTTCCAGGAACCAGCCTGGAGCTTCCAGCGGTCAGCCGCGCCTTGAATCCGCTCTCCAGCACCTTCCTCGGACTCATGCTCTGCCAAAGTCGGCCTCCCATCTTCCAGGAACCAGCCTGGAGCTTCCAGCGGTCAGCCGCGCCTTGAATCCGCTCTCCAGCACCTATCTCGGACACACTCTCCTCCAAGGCCGGCCTCACATCTTCAAAGAACCAGCCTGGAGCTCCTAGCGGACAGCGAGCCTTGAATCCGCTCTCCAGCACCTTCCTCGGACTCATGCTCTGCCAAAGTCGGCCTCCCATCTTCCAGGAACCAGCCTGGAGCTTCCAGCCGGTCAGCCGCGCCTTGAATCCGCTCTCCAGCACCTTTCCTCGGACTCATGCTCTGCAAAGTCGGCCTCCCATCTTCAGGAACCAGCCTGGAGCTTCCAGCGGTCAGCCGCGCCTTGAATCCGCTCTCCAGCACCTTCCTCGGACTCATGCTCTGCCAAAGTCGGCCTCCCATCTTCCAGGAACCAGCCTGGAGCTTCCAGCGGTCAGCCGCGCCTTGAATCCGCTCTCCAGCACCTTCCTCGGACTATCCAGCACCTTCCTCGGACTCATGCTCTGCCAACGTCGGCCTCCCGTCTTCCAGGAACCAGCCTGGAGCTTCTAGCGGTCAGCCGCACCTTGAATCCGCTCTCCAGCACCTTCCTCGGACTCATGCTCTGCCAAAGTCGCCTCACATCTTCCAGGAACCAGCCTGGAGCTTCCAGCGGTCAGCCGCACCTTGAATCCGCTCTCCAGCACCTTCCTCGGACACATTCTCCTCCAGGCCGGCCTCACATCTTCAAAGAACCAGCCTGGAGCCTTTAGCGGTCAGCCGCGCCTTGAATCCGCTCTCCAGCACCTTCCTCGGACTCATGCTCTGCCAAAGTCGGCCTCACATCTTCCAGGAACCAGCCTGGAGCTTCCAGCGGTCAGCCGCACCTTGAATCCGCTCTCAAGCACCTTCCTCGGACACATTCTCCTCCAGGCCGGCCTCCCGTCTTCCAGGAACCAGCCTGGAGCCTTTAGCGGTCAGCCGCGCCTTGAATCCGCTCTCAAGCACCTTCCTCGGACTCATGCTCTGCCGAAGTCGGCCTCACATCTTCCAGGAACCAGCCTGGAGCTTCTAGCGGTCAGCCGCACCTTGAATCCGCTCTCAAGCACCTTCCTCGGACTCATGCTCTGCCAAAGTCGGCCTCACATCTTCAGGAACCGGCCTGGAGCTTCCAGCGGTCAGCCGCGCCTTGAATCCGCTCTCCAGCACCTTCCTCGGACTCATGCTCTGCCAAAGTCGGCCTCCCATCTTCCAGGAACCGGCCTGGAGCTTCTAGCGGTCAGCCGCGCCTTGAATCCGCTCTCCTGCACCCATCCTCGGACACACGTTCTTGCCTTTGGACCCCTCCTCCAGGAGCCAGGCTGGAGCTTTTGCCCCCTTCCTCCATCATTTCAGGCCGTGAAAGTGTCATCTTTCGGATTATCAATTCACCGTCCCAGTCTGGTACTCAGATATTTTTCCGAAAACTGGTTTCTGAAATCGTGCAGATGGTGTTTTCGTCGTCTGCTAATAACCTCGTCGTGTGGGAGAATAGGGGCGGGCCTTGGGCTGACTCGGCCCATCGTCCCCTTTTCCCGTTGTCTGACAGAAATTTTTTCAAACTTTATCACCCCTGGTACTATAAACTTTTTCACCTCTGGTACTATGTGGCACTTAGAAAATTTTCTCAACCGGGATTCTCACCCCTGGTACTTTTTGGCACTTAGAAAATATTTCTCCAACCGGGCTTCATGCCCCTGGTACTTTTTGACACTTTGACGTTTTTCTGAACCGGGCTTCATGCCCCTGGTACTTTTTGACACTTTGACGTTTTTCTGAACCGGGCTTCATGCCCCTGGTACTTTTTGACACTTTGACGTTTTTCTGAACCGGGCTTCATGCCCCTGGTACTTTTTGACACTTTGACGTTTTCTGAACGGGCTTCATGCCCCTGGTACTTTTTGACACTTTGACGTTTTTCTGAACCGGGCTTCATGCCCCTGGTACTTTTTGACACTTTGGCGTTTTTCTGAACCGGGATAAAGGTCATTTAAAGAGGTGTGTGCATGGTTCCTACTTATAATGGATATATGAAGGACTAAGGAGTCTGAACTTGTTCTGGCCCAAGGAAATCACTTTTTAACAAAAATCCGTATTTGGTCTTAACTCGGGAAAAGAAGGCGATTCCTGTGTTTTGATCTCAAAAGAGGCCCTTTATCCGGGTTTGTGCAGGTTTATGCATGGAACTTACTTAGAATGGATATATCTCTATGTATATATGAAGGACTAAGGAGTCTGAACTTGTCTGGCCCAAGAAATCATTTTTTAACAAAAATCCGTATTTCGTCTTAACTCGGGAAAAGAAGGCGATTCCTGTGTTTTGATCCCAAAAGAGGCCATTTATCCGGGTTTGTGCAGGTTTATGCATGGAACTTACTTAGAATGATATATCTCTATGTATATATGAAGGACTAAGGAGTCTGAACTTGTTCTGGCCCAAGGAAATCATTTTTTAACAAAAATCCGTATTTCGTCTTAACTCGGGAAAAGAAGGCGATTCCTGTGTTTTGATCCCAAAAGAGGCCATTATCCGGGTTTGTGCAGGTTTATGCAAGCAACCTACTTAGAATGGATATATATGTATGTATATATGAAGGACTAAGGAGTCTGAACTTGTTCTGGCCCAAGGAAATCACTTTTTAACAAAAATCCGTATTTCGTCTTAACTCGGGAAAAGAAGGCGATTCCTGTGTTTTGATCCCAAAAGAGGCCATTTATCCGGGTTTGTGCAGGTTTATGCATGGAACTTACTTAGAATGGATATATCTCTATGTATATATGAAGGACTAAGGAGTCTGAACTTGTTCTGGCCCAAGGAAATCATTTTTTAACAAAATCCGTATTTCGTCTTAACTCGGGAAAAGAAGGCGATTCCTGTGTTTTGATCCCAAAAGAGGCCATTTATCCGGGTTTGTGCAGGTTTATGCAAGCAACCTACTTAGAATGGATATATATGTATGTATATATGAAGGACTAAGGAGTCTGAACTTGTTCTGGCCCAAGGAAATCACTTTTTAACAAAAATCCGTATTTCGTCTTAACTCGGGAAAAGAAGGCGATTCCTGTGTTTTGATCCCAAAAGAGGCCATTTATCCGGGTTTGTGCAGGTTTATGCATGGAACTTACTTAGAATGGATATATCTCTATGTATATATGAAGGACTAAGGAGTCTGAACTTGTTCTGGCCCAAGGAAATCATTTTTTAACAAAAATCCGTATTTCGTCTTAACTCGGGAAAAGAAGGCGATTCCTGTGTTTTGATCCCAAAAGAGGCCATTTATCCGGGTTTGTGCAGGTTTATGCAAGCAACTTACTTAGAATGGATATATATGTATGTATATATGAAGGACTAAGGAGTCTGAACTTGTTCTGGCCCAAGGAAATCACTTTTTAACAAAAATCCGTATTTCGTCTTAACTCGGGAAAGAAGGCGATTCCTGTGTTTTGATCCCAAAAGAGGCCATTTATCGGGTTTGTGCAGGTTTATGCATGGAACTTACTTAGAATGGATATATCTCTATGTATATATGAAGGACTAAGGAGTCTGAACTTGTTCTGGCCCAAGGAAATCATTTTTTAACAAAAATCCGTATTTCGTCTTAACTCGGGAAAAGAAGGCGATTCCTGTGTTTTGATCCCAAAAGAGGCCATTTATCCGGGTTTGTGCAGGTTTATGCAAGCAACCTACTTAGAATGGATATATATGTATGTATATATGAAGGACTAAGGAGTCTGAACTTGTCTGGCCCAAGGAAATCACTTTTTAACAAAAATCCGTATTTCGTCTTAACTCGGGAAAAGAAGGCGATTCCTGTGTTTCTTTCAGAAAAGGTCCTTTTTCTGAACTGGGATTCATGCCCAACATCCAGGCTCTCGTGCCCTGCCCACAGACACAAATCCAGGCCGAGTTTCAGCACCTCTGCATGGACAGCATTCAATGGCTGCTTTCCTCTCCCAACAGCCAGTCTCTCATGCCCTGCCCACAGACACACATCCAGGCCGAGTTTCAGCACCTCTCCTCGGTCCAGTATTCATGGCTGCCGTCCTCTCCCAACAGCCAGTCTCTCATGCCCGGCCCAGAGACACACATCAGGCCGAGTTTCAGCACCTCTCTTCGGTCAGGCAATCATCCCTGCTCCCCTCTCATAACGTCAGGCACTCATGCCCTGCGCACAGACAAACAGAACCCAGCCGAGTTTCAGCACCTCTGCTCGGACAGCATTCACGGCTTTTGTCCTCTCACAGCATCCAGTCTCTCATGCCCTGCGCAATGACACACATCCAGGCCTAGTTTCAGCACCTCTCCTCGGTCAGGAATTCATCCCTGCTCCCCTCTCAGAACATCCAGGCACTCATGCCCTGTGCAATGACACATCCAGGCCGAGTTTCAGCACCTCTCCTCGGTCAGAATCATCCCTGCTCCCCTCTCATAACGTCCAGTCACAGACACAGATCCAGGCCGAGTTTCAGCACCTCTCCTCGGTCCAGCATTCATCCCTGCTCCCCTCTCAGAACATCCAGGCACTCATGCCCTGTGCAATGACACATCCAGGCCGAGTTTCAGCACCTCTCTCGGTCAGGAATTCATCCCTGCTCCCCTCTCATAACGTCCAGTCACAGACACAGATCCAGGCCGAGTTTCAGCACCTCTCCTCGGTCCAGCATGCATCCCTGCTCCACTCTCATAGCATCCAGGCACTCATGCCCTGCGCACAGACACACATCCTGGCCGAGTTTCAGCACCTCTCCTCGGTCCAGCATTCATCCCTGCTCCACTCTCATAGCATCCAGGCACTCATGCCCTGCGCACAGACACACATCCAGCCGAGTTTCAGCACCTCTGCTCGGTCAGCATTCATCCCTGCTCACTCTCATAGCATCCAGGCACTCATGCCCTGCGCACAGACACACATCCTGGCCGAGTTTCAGCACTCTCCTCGGTCCAGCATTCATCCCTGCTCCACTCTCATAGCATCCAGGCACTCATGCCCTGCGCACAGACACACATCCAGGCCGAGTTTCAGCACCTCTGCTCGGTCCAGCATTCATCCCTGCTCCACTCTCATAGCATCCAGGCATCATGCCCTGCGCAATGACACATCCAGGCCGAGTTTCAGCACTCTCCTCGGTCAGGCATTCATCCCTGCTCCCTCTCACAGCATCCAGGCACTCATGCCTGCGCACAGTCACACACCCAGCCGAGTTTCAGCACCTCTCCTCGGTCCAGCATTCATCCCTGCTCCCCTCTCACAGCATCCAGGCACTCATGCCCTGCGCACAGACACACATCCAGGCCGAGTTTCAGCACCTCTCCCTCGGTCCAGCATTCATCCCTGCTCCCTCTCAGAACATCCAGGCACTCATGCCCTGCGCACAGACACACATCCAGGCCGAGTTCAGCACCTCTCCTCGGTCAGGCATTCATCCCTGCTCCCCTCTCAGAACATCCAGGCACTCATGCCCCCTGCGCAACGACATCACTCCGCAAAGGAAAGCTTTTGCGGTGTTTCTTTCTCAAAAAGGCAATTTAAAGAGGTTTAAGCATGGAACCTACTCAGAATGAACATATACATAACGGACTAAGGAGTCTGAACTTGGTTTGGCCCAAGGAAATCATTTTTTAACAAAAATCCGTATTTCGTCTTAACTCGGGAAAAGAAGGCGATTCCTGGGTTTCTCTCTCAAAAAAGGCCATTTTAAAGAGGTTTGTGCATGGAACCTACTCAGAATGAACATAGACATAACGGACTAAGGAGTCTGAACTTGGTTTGGGCCCAGGAAATCATTTTTTAACAAAAATCCGTATTTGGTCTTAACTCGGGAAAAGAAGGCGATTCCTGGTTTCTTTGTCAAAAAAAGGCCATTTAAAGAGTTTTGTGCATGGAACCTACTCGGAATGGCTATATATGAAGACTAAAGAGTCTGAACTTGGTTTGGCCCCAAGGAATCTTTTTTTTACAAAAATCCGTATTCGTCTTAACTCGGGAAAAGAAGGCGTTTCCTGGGTTTCTTTCTCAACAAGCCGACCCGGGTTAGGGTTAAGGAGAACCGGGCTCCAGCCCCTCCGGCCGGGTTAGGGGTAGGTTTGGGGCTGGGGCTGGGGTTAGGGTTAAGGAGAACCGGGCTCCATGCCCTCCAGCCGGGTTAGGTTAGAGCTGGGGTTAGGGTTAAGGAGAACCGGGCTCCAGGCCCTAGGGCCGGTTTGGGGCTAGGGCTGGGGTTAGGGCTAGAGCTGGGGTAGGGTTAGGGTTGGGGCTGGGGTTAGGGTTAAGGAGAACCGGGCTCCATGCCTCCAGCCGGGTTAGGGTTAGAGCTGGGGTTAGGGTTGAGGAGAACCGGGCTCCAGGCCCTAGGCCGGTTTGGGGCTGGGGCTGGGGTTAGGCTGAGCTGGGGTTAGGGTTAGGGTTGGGGCTGGGGTAGGGTTAGGGTTGGGGCTGGGGTTAGGGTAAGGAGAACCGGGCTCCAGCCCTCCGGCAGGATCAGGGTTGGGGCTGGGGCTGGGGTTAGGGTTAGGGTTGGAGCTGGGGTTAGGGTTAGGGTTGGGGCTGGGCTAGGGTTAGGGTTAGGGTTAGGGTTGGGTTGGGGTTGGGGTTGGGGTTGGGTTAGGGTTAGGGTTGGGGCTGGGGTTAGGGCTGGAGGCAGGTTTAGGTTGGTTAGGGTAAGGGCTGGGGCTAGAGTCAGGGCTGGGGCCGGGGTTAGGGTTACGGCTGGGGTTGGGCTAGGGCTAGGGTTAAGGAGAACCAGGCTCCAGGCCCTCCATCCACACCTGTGTACCCACACTTAAGCACCCCTCCCCGGCCTAGCCACCCAACCCGCAGCCCTGGAGCTCCACGCCCCTGGTACTGTAAGACACTTTGAAAAAAAAAAAGGAAAAAGAAAAAGAACCAGGCTCCAGGCCCTCCATCCACACCTGTGTACCCACACTTAAGCACCCCTCCCCGGCCTAGCCACCCAACCCGCAGCCCTGGAGCTCACGCCCCTGGTACTATAAAACACTTTGAACATTTCAAAGTCACCAGGCTCCAGGCCCTCCTGCCTGCCCTGTGA
>NW_027457403.1:42500-50153 GCF_027942865.1 Odontesthes bonariensis | reverse complement strand
TGATGGAGGGCCTGGAGCCTGGTTCTCCTTAACCCTAGCCCTAGCCCCAACCCCAGCCGTAACCCTAACCCCGGCCCCAGCCCTGACTCTAGCCCCAGCCCTTACCCTAACCCAACCTAAACCCTGCCTCCAGCCCTAACCCCAGCCCCAACCCTAACCCTAACCCCAACCCCAACCCCAACCCCAACCCCAACCCTAACCCTAACCCTAACCCTAGCCCCAGCCCCAACCCTAACCCTAACCCCAGCTCCAACCCTAACCCTAACCCCAGCCCCAGCCCCAACCCTGATCCTGCCGGAGGGGCTGGAGCCCGGTTCTCCTTAACCCTAACCCCAGCCCCAACCCTAACCCTAACCCCAGCCCCAACCCTAACCCTAACCCCAGCTCCAGCCCTAACCCCAGCCCCAGCCCCAAACCGGCCCTAGGGCCTGGAGCCCGGTTCTCCTCAACCCTAACCCCAGCTCTAACCCTAACCCGGCTGGAGGGCATGGAGCCCGGTTCTCCTTAACCCTAACCCCAGCCCCAACCCTAACCCTAACCCCAGCTCTAGCCCTAACCCCAGCCCCAGCCCCAAACCGGCCCTAGGGCCTGGAGCCCGGTTCTCCTTAACCCTAACCCCAGCTCTAACCCTAACCCGGCTGGAGGGCATGGAGCCCGGTTCTCCTTAACCCTAACCCCAGCCCCAGCCCCAAACCTAACCCTAACCCGGCCGGAGGGGCTGGAGCCCGGTTCTCCTTAACCCTAACCCGGGGTCGGCTTGTTTGAGAAAGAAACCCAGGAATCGCCTTCTTTTCCCGAGTTAAGACGAAATACGGATTTTTGTAAAAAAAAGATTTCCTTGGGCCAAACCAAGTTCAGACTCTTTAGTCCTTCATATATAGCCATTCCGAGTAGGTTCCATGCACAAAACCTCTTTAAATGGCCTTTTTTTGACAAAGAAACCCAGGAATCGCCTTCTTTTCCCGAGTTAAGACCAAATACGGATTTTTGTTAAAAAATGATTTCCTTGGGCCAAACCAAGTTCAGACTCCTTAGTCCGTTATGTCTATGTTCATTCTGAGTAGGTTCCATGCACAAACCTCTTTAAATGGCCTTTTTTGAGAGAGAAACCCAGGAATCGCCTTCTTTTCCCGAGTTAAGACGAAATACGGATTTTTGTTAAAAAATGATTTCCTTGGGCCAAACCAAGTTCAGACTCCTTAGTCCGTTATGTATATGTTCATTCTGAGTAGGTTCCATGCTTAAACCTCTTTAAATTGCCTTTTTTGAGAAAGAAACACCGCAAAAGCTTTCCTTTGCGGAGTGATGTCGTTGCGCAGGGCATGAGTGCCTGGATGTTCTGAGAGGGGAGCAGGGATGAATGCCTGACCGAGGAGAGGTGCTGAAACTCGGCCTGGATGTGTGTCTGTGCGCAGGGCATGAGTGCCTGGATGTTCTGAGAGGGGAGCAGGGATGAATGCTGGACCGAGGAGAGGTGCTGAAACTCGGCCTGGATGTGTGTCTGTGCGCAGGGCATGAGTGCCTGGATGCTGTGAGAGGGGAGCAGGGATGAATGCTGGACCGAGGAGAGGTGCTGAAACTCGGCCTGGGTGTGTGACTGTGCGCAGGGCATGAGTGCCTGGATGCTGTGAGAGGGGAGCAGGGATGAATGCCTGACCGAGGAGAGGTGCTGAAACTCGGCCTGGATGTGTCATTGCGCAGGGCATGAGTGCCTGGATGCTATGAGAGTGGAGCAGGGATGAATGCTGGACCGAGCAGAGGTGCTGAAACTCGGCCTGGATGTGTGTCTGTGCGCAGGGCATGAGTGCCTGGATGCTATGAGAGTGGAGCAGGGATGAATGCTGGACCGAGGAGAGGTGCTGAAACTCGGCCAGGATGTGTGTCTGTGCGCAGGGCATGAGTGCCTGGATGCTATGAGAGTGGAGCAGGGATGAATGCTGGACCGAGCAGAGGTGCTGAAACTCGGCCTGGATGTGTGTCTGTGCGCAGGGCATGAGTGCCTGGATGCTATGAGAGTGGAGCAGGGATGAATGCTGGACCGAGGAGAGGTGCTGAAACTCGGCCAGGATGTGTGTCTGTGCGCAGGGCATGAGTGCCTGGATGCTATGAGAGTGGAGCAGGGATGCATGCTGGACCGAGGAGAGGTGCTGAAACTCGGCCTGGATCTGTGTCTGTGACTGGACGTTATGAGAGGGGAGCAGGGATGAATTCCTGACCGAGGAGAGGTGCTGAAACTCGGCCTGGATGTGTCATTGCACAGGGCATGAGTGCCTGGATGTTCTGAGAGGGGAGCAGGGATGAATGCTGGACCGAGGAGAGGTGCTGAAACTCGGCCTGGATCTGTGTCTGTGACTGGACGTTATGAGAGGGGAGCAGGGATGAATTCCTGACCGAGGAGAGGTGCTGAAACTCGGCCTGGATGTGTCATTGCACAGGGCATGAGTGCCTGGATGTTCTGAGAGGGGAGCAGGGATGAATTCCTGACCGAGGAGAGGTGCTGAAACTAGGCCTGGATGTGTGTCATTGCGCAGGGCATGAGAGACTGGATGCTGTGAGAGGACAAAAGCCGTGAATGCTGTCCGAGCAGAGGTGCTGAAACTCGGCCTGGGTTCTGTTTGTCTGTGCGCAGGGCATGAGTGCCTGGACGTTATGAGAGGGGAGCAGGGATGATTGCCTGACCGAAGAGAGGTGCTGAAACTCGGCCTGGATGTGTGTCTCTGGGCCGGGCATGAGAGACTGGCTGTTGGGAGAGGACGGCAGCCATGAATACTGGACCGAGGAGAGGTGCTGAAACTCGGCCTGGATGTGTGTCTGTGGGCAGGGCATGAGAGACTGGCTGTTGGGAGAGGAAAGCAGCCATGAATGCTGTCCATGCAGAGGTGCTGAAACTCGGCCTGGATTTGTGTCTGTGGGCAGGGCACGAGAGCCTGGATGTTGGGCATGAATCCCAGTTCAGAAAAAGGACCTTTTCTGAAAGAAACACAGGAATCGCCTTCTTTTCCCGAGTTAAGACGAAATACGGATTTTTGTTAAAAAGTGATTTCCTTGGGCCAGAACAAGTTCAGACTCCTTAGTCCTTCATATATACATACATATATATCCATTCTAAGTAGGTTGCTTGCATAAACCTGCACAAACCCGGATAAATGGCCTCTTTTGGGATCAAAACACAGGAATCGCCTTCTTTTCCCGAGTTAAGACGAAATACGGATTTTTGTTAAAAAATGATTTCCTTGGGCCAGAACAAGTTCAGACTCCTTAGTCCTTCATATATACATAGAGATATATCCATTCTAAGTAAGTTCCATGCATAAACCTGCACAAACCCGGATAAATGGCCTCTTTTGGGATCAAAACACAGGAATCGCCTTCTTTTCCCGAGTTAAGACGAAATACGGATTTTTGTTAAAAAGTGATTTCCTTGGGCCAGAACAAGTTCAGACTCCTTAGTCCTTCATATATACATACATATATATCCATTCTAAGTAAGTTGCTTGCATAAACCTGCACAAACCCGGATAAATGGCCTCTTTTGGGATCAAAACACAGGAATCGCCTTCTTTTCCCGAGTTAAGACGAAATACGGATTTTTGTTAAAAAATGATTTCCTTGGGCCAGAACAAGTTCAGACTCCTTAGTCCTTCATATATACATAGAGATATATCCATTCTAAGTAAGTTCCATGCATAAACCTGCACAAACCCGGATAAATGGCCTCTTTTGGGATCAAAACACAGGAATCGCCTTCTTTTCCCGAGTTAAGACGAAATACGGATTTTTGTTAAAAAGTGATTTCCTTGGGCCAGAACAAGTTCAGACTCCTTAGTCCTTCATATATACATACATATATATCCATTCTAAGTAGGTTGCTTGCATAAACCTGCACAAACCCGGATAAATGGCCTCTTTTGGGATCAAAACACAGGAATCGCCTTCTTTTCCCGAGTTAAGACGAAATACGGATTTTTGTTAAAAAATGATTTCCTTGGGCCAGAACAAGTTCAGACTCCTTAGTCCTTCATATATACATAGAGATATATCCATTCTAAGTAAGTTCCATGCATAAACCTGCACAAACCCGGATAAATGGCCTCTTTTGGGATCAAAACACAGGAATCGCCTTCTTTTCCCGAGTTAAGACGAAATACGGATTTTTGTTAAAAAGTGATTTCCTTGGGCCAGAACAAGTTCAGACTCCTTAGTCCTTCATATATACATACATATATATCCATTCTAAGTAGGTTGCTTGCATAAACCTGCACAAACCCGGATAAATGGCCTCTTTTGGGATCAAAACACAGGAATCGCCTTCTTTTCCCGAGTTAAGACGAAATACGGATTTTTGTTAAAAAATGATTTCCTTGGGCCAGAACAAGTTCAGACTCCTTAGTCCTTCATATATACATAGAGATATATCCATTCTAAGTAAGTTCCATGCATAAACCTGCACAAACCCGGATAAATGGCCTCTTTTGGGATCAAAACACAGGAATCGCCTTCTTTTCCCGAGTTAAGACGAAATACGGATTTTTGTTAAAAAATGATTTCCTTGGGCCAGAACAAGTTCAGACTCCTTAGTCCTTCATATATACATAGAGATATATCCATTCTAAGTAAGTTCCATGCATAAACCTGCACAAACCCGGATAAATGGCCTCTTTTGAGATCAAAACACAGGAATCGCCTTCTTTTCCCGAGTTAAGACCAAATACGGATTTTTGTTAAAAAGTGATTTCCTTGGGCCAGAACAAGTTCAGACTCCTTAGTCCTTCATATATCCATTATAAGTAGGAACCATGCACACACCTCTTTAAATGACCTTTATCCCGGTTCAGAAAAACGCCAAAGTGTCAAAAAGTACCAGGGGCATGAAGCCCGGTTCAGAAAAACGTCAAAGTGTCAAAAAGTACCAGGGGCATGAAGCCCGGTTCAGAAAAACGTCAAAGTGTCAAAAAGTACCAGGGGCATGAAGCCCGGTTCAGAAAAACGTCAAAGTGTCAAAAAGTACCAGGGGCATGAAGCCCGGTTCAGAAAAACGTCAAAGTGTCAAAAAGTACCAGGGGCATGAAGCCCGGTTCAGAAAAACGTCAAAGTGTCAAAAAGTACCAGGGGCATGAAGCCCGGTTGAGAAATATTTTCTAAGTGCCAAAAAGTACCAGGGGTGAGAATCCCGGTTGAGAAAATTTTCTAAGTGCCACATAGTACCAGAGGTGAAAAAGTTTATAGTACCAGGGGTGATAAAGTTTGAAAAAATTTCTGTCAGACAACGGGAAAAGGGGACGATGGGCCGAGTCAGCCCAAGGCCCGCCCCTATTCTCCCACACGACGAGGTTATTAGCAGACGACGAAAACACCATCTGCACGATTTCAGAAACCCAGTTTTCGGAAAAATATCTGAGTACCAGACTGGGACGGTGAATTGATAATCCGAAAGATGACACTTTCCACGGCCTGAAATGATGGAGGAAGGGGGCAAAAGCTCCAGCCTGGCTCCTGGAGGAGGGGTCCAAAGGCAAGAACGTGTGTCCGAGGATGGGTGCAGGAGAGCGGATTCAAGGCGCGGCTGACCGCTAGAAGCTCCAGGCCGGTTCCTGGAAGATGGGAGGCCGACTTTGGCAGAGCATGAGTCCGAGGAAGGTGCTGGAGAGCGGATTCAAGGCGCGGCTGACCGCTGGAAGCTCCAGGCCGGTTCCTGGAAGATGTGAGGCCGACTTTGGCAGAGCATGAGTCCGAGGAAGGTGCTTGAGAGCGGATTCAAGGTGCGGCTGACCGCTAGAAGCTCCAGGCTGGTTCCTGGAAGATGTGAGGCCGACTTCGGCAGAGCATGAGTCCGAGGAAGGTGCTTGAGAGCGGATTCAAGGCGCGGCTGACCGCTAAAGGCTCCAGGCTGGTTCCTGGAAGACGGGAGGCCGGCCTGGAGGAGAATGTGTCCGAGGAAGGTGCTTGAGAGCGGATTCAAGGTGCGGCTGACCGCTGGAAGCTCCAGGCTGGTTCCTGGAAGATGTGAGGCCGACTTTGGCAGAGCATGAGTCCGAGGAAGGTGCTGGAGAGCGGATTCAAGGCGCGGCTGACCGCTAAAGGCTCCAGGCTGGTTCTTTGAAGATGTGAGGCCGGCCTGGAGGAGAATGTGTCCGAGGAAGGTGCTGGAGAGCGGATTCAAGGTGCGGCTGACCGCTGGAAGCTCCAGGCTGGTTCCTGGAAGATGTGAGGCCGACTTTGGCAGAGCATGAGTCCGAGGAAGGTGCTGGAGAGCGGATTCAAGGTGCGGCTGACCGCTAGAAGCTCCAGGCTGGTTCCTGGAAGACGGGAGGCCGACGTTGGCAGAGCATGAGTCCGAGGAAGGTGCTGGAGAGCGGATTCAAGGCGCGGCTGACCGCTGGAAGCTCCAGGCTGGTTCCTGGAAGATGGGAGGCCGACTTTGGCAGAGCATGAGTCCGAGGAAGGTGCTGGAGAGCGGATTCAAGGCTCGGCTGTCCGCTAGGAGCTCCAGGCTGGTTCTTTGAAGATGTGAGGCCGGCCTGGAGGAGAGTGTGTCCGAGATAGGTGCTGGAGAGCGGATTCAAGGCGCGGCTGACCGCTGGAAGCTCCAGGCTGGTTCCTGGAAGATGGGAGGCCGACTTTGGCAGAGCATGAGTCCGAGGAAGGTGCTGGAGAGCGGATTCAAGGCGCGGCTGACCGCTGGAAGCTCCAGGCTGGTTCCTGGAAGATGGGAGGCCGACTTTGGCAGAGCATGAGTCCGAGGAAGGTGCTGGAGAGCGGATTCAAGGCTCGGCTGTCCGCTAGGAGCTCCAGGCTGGTTCTTTGAAGATGTGAGGCCGGCCTGGAGGAGAGTGTGTCCGAGATAGGTGCTGGAGAGCGGATTCAAGGCGCGGCTGACCGCTGGAAGCTCCAGGCTGGTTCCTGGAAGATGGGAGGCCGACTTTGGCAGAGCATGAGTCCGAGGAAGGTGCTGGAGAGCGGATTCAAGGCGCGGCTGACCGCTGGAAGCTCCAGGCTGGTTCCTGGAAGATGGGAGGCCGACTTTGGCAGAGCATGAGTCCGAGGAAGGTGCTGGAGAGCGGATTCAAGGCTCGGCTGTCCGCTGGGAGCTCCAGGCTGGTTCTTTGAAGATGTGAGGCCGGCCTGGAGGAGAATGAGTCCGAGGAAGGTGCTGGAGAGCGGATTCAAGGTGCGGCTGACCGCTGGAAGCTCCAGGCTGGTTCTTTGAAGATGTGAGGCCGGCCTGGAGGAGAGTGTGTCCGAGATAGGTGCTGGAGAGCGGATTCAAGGCGCGGCTGACCGCTGGAAGCTCCAGGCTGGTTCCTGGAAGATGGGAGGCCGACTTTGGCAGAGCATGAGTCCGAGGAAGGTGCTGGAGAGCGGATTCAAGGCGCGGCTGACCGCTGGAAGCTCCAGGCTGGTTCCTGGAAGATGGGAGGCCGACTTTGGCAGAGCATGAGTCCGAGGAAGGTGCTGGAGAGCGGATTCAAGGCTCGGCTGTCCGCTAGGAGCTCCAGGCTGGTTCTTTGAAGATGTGAGGCCGGCCTGGAGGAGAGTGTGTCCGAGATAGGTGCTGGAGAGCGGATTCAAGGCGCGGCTGACCGCTGGAAGCTCCAGGCTGGTTCCTGGAAGATGGGAGGCCGACTTTGGCAGAGCATGAGTCCGAGGAAGGTG
>NW_027457403.1:25000-30000 GCF_027942865.1 Odontesthes bonariensis | reverse complement strand
CATGCTGGACCGAGGAGAGGTGCTGAAACTCGGCCTGGATCTGTGTCTGTGACTGGACGTTATGAGAGGGGAGCAGGGATGAATTCCTGACCGAGGAGAGGTGCTGAAACTCGGCCTGGATGTGTCATTGCACAGGGCATGAGTGCCTGGATGTTCTGAGAGGGGAGCAGGGATGAATGCTGGACCGAGGAGAGGTGCTGAAACTCGGCCTGGATCTGTGTCTGTGACTGGACGTTATGAGAGGGGAGCAGGGATGAATTCCTGACCGAGGAGAGGTGCTGAAACTCGGCCTGGATGTGTCATTGCACAGGGCATGAGTGCCTGGATGTTCTGAGAGGGGAGCAGGGATGAATTCCTGACCGAGGAGAGGTGCTGAAACTAGGCCTGGATGTGTGTCATTGCGCAGGGCATGAGAGACTGGATGCTGTGAGAGGACAAAAGCCGTGAATGCTGTCCGAGCAGAGGTGCTGAAACTCGGCCTGGGTTCTGTTTGTCTGTGCGCAGGGCATGAGTGCCTGGACGTTATGAGAGGGGAGCAGGGATGATTGCCTGACCGAAGAGAGGTGCTGAAACTCGGCCTGGATGTGTGTCTCTGGGCCGGGCATGAGAGACTGGCTGTTGGGAGAGGACGGCAGCCATGAATACTGGACCGAGGAGAGGTGCTGAAACTCGGCCTGGATGTGTGTCTGTGGGCAGGGCATGAGAGACTGGCTGTTGGGAGAGGAAAGCAGCCATGAATGCTGTCCATGCAGAGGTGCTGAAACTCGGCCTGGATTTGTGTCTGTGGGCAGGGCACGAGAGCCTGGATGTTGGGCATGAATCCCAGTTCAGAAAAAGGACCTTTTCTGAAAGAAACACAGGAATCGCCTTCTTTTCCCGAGTTAAGACGAAATACGGATTTTTGTTAAAAAGTGATTTCCTTGGGCCAGAACAAGTTCAGACTCCTTAGTCCTTCATATATACATACATATATATCCATTCTAAGTAGGTTGCTTGCATAAACCTGCACAAACCCGGATAAATGGCCTCTTTTGGGATCAAAACACAGGAATCGCCTTCTTTTCCCGAGTTAAGACGAAATACGGATTTTTGTTAAAAAATGATTTCCTTGGGCCAGAACAAGTTCAGACTCCTTAGTCCTTCATATATACATAGAGATATATCCATTCTAAGTAAGTTCCATGCATAAACCTGCACAAACCCGGATAAATGGCCTCTTTTGGGATCAAAACACAGGAATCGCCTTCTTTTCCCGAGTTAAGACGAAATACGGATTTTTGTTAAAAAGTGATTTCCTTGGGCCAGAACAAGTTCAGACTCCTTAGTCCTTCATATATACATACATATATATCCATTCTAAGTAAGTTGCTTGCATAAACCTGCACAAACCCGGATAAATGGCCTCTTTTGGGATCAAAACACAGGAATCGCCTTCTTTTCCCGAGTTAAGACGAAATACGGATTTTTGTTAAAAAATGATTTCCTTGGGCCAGAACAAGTTCAGACTCCTTAGTCCTTCATATATACATAGAGATATATCCATTCTAAGTAAGTTCCATGCATAAACCTGCACAAACCCGGATAAATGGCCTCTTTTGGGATCAAAACACAGGAATCGCCTTCTTTTCCCGAGTTAAGACGAAATACGGATTTTTGTTAAAAAGTGATTTCCTTGGGCCAGAACAAGTTCAGACTCCTTAGTCCTTCATATATACATACATATATATCCATTCTAAGTAGGTTGCTTGCATAAACCTGCACAAACCCGGATAAATGGCCTCTTTTGGGATCAAAACACAGGAATCGCCTTCTTTTCCCGAGTTAAGACGAAATACGGATTTTTGTTAAAAAATGATTTCCTTGGGCCAGAACAAGTTCAGACTCCTTAGTCCTTCATATATACATAGAGATATATCCATTCTAAGTAAGTTCCATGCATAAACCTGCACAAACCCGGATAAATGGCCTCTTTTGGGATCAAAACACAGGAATCGCCTTCTTTTCCCGAGTTAAGACGAAATACGGATTTTTGTTAAAAAGTGATTTCCTTGGGCCAGAACAAGTTCAGACTCCTTAGTCCTTCATATATACATACATATATATCCATTCTAAGTAGGTTGCTTGCATAAACCTGCACAAACCCGGATAAATGGCCTCTTTTGGGATCAAAACACAGGAATCGCCTTCTTTTCCCGAGTTAAGACGAAATACGGATTTTTGTTAAAAAATGATTTCCTTGGGCCAGAACAAGTTCAGACTCCTTAGTCCTTCATATATACATAGAGATATATCCATTCTAAGTAAGTTCCATGCATAAACCTGCACAAACCCGGATAAATGGCCTCTTTTGGGATCAAAACACAGGAATCGCCTTCTTTTCCCGAGTTAAGACGAAATACGGATTTTTGTTAAAAAATGATTTCCTTGGGCCAGAACAAGTTCAGACTCCTTAGTCCTTCATATATACATAGAGATATATCCATTCTAAGTAAGTTCCATGCATAAACCTGCACAAACCCGGATAAATGGCCTCTTTTGAGATCAAAACACAGGAATCGCCTTCTTTTCCCGAGTTAAGACCAAATACGGATTTTTGTTAAAAAGTGATTTCCTTGGGCCAGAACAAGTTCAGACTCCTTAGTCCTTCATATATCCATTATAAGTAGGAACCATGCACACACCTCTTTAAATGACCTTTATCCCGGTTCAGAAAAACGCCAAAGTGTCAAAAAGTACCAGGGGCATGAAGCCCGGTTCAGAAAAACGTCAAAGTGTCAAAAAGTACCAGGGGCATGAAGCCCGGTTCAGAAAAACGTCAAAGTGTCAAAAAGTACCAGGGGCATGAAGCCCGGTTCAGAAAAACGTCAAAGTGTCAAAAAGTACCAGGGGCATGAAGCCCGGTTCAGAAAAACGTCAAAGTGTCAAAAAGTACCAGGGGCATGAAGCCCGGTTCAGAAAAACGTCAAAGTGTCAAAAAGTACCAGGGGCATGAAGCCCGGTTGAGAAATATTTTCTAAGTGCCAAAAAGTACCAGGGGTGAGAATCCCGGTTGAGAAAATTTTCTAAGTGCCACATAGTACCAGAGGTGAAAAAGTTTATAGTACCAGGGGTGATAAAGTTTGAAAAAATTTCTGTCAGACAACGGGAAAAGGGGACGATGGGCCGAGTCAGCCCAAGGCCCGCCCCTATTCTCCCACACGACGAGGTTATTAGCAGACGACGAAAACACCATCTGCACGATTTCAGAAACCCAGTTTTCGGAAAAATATCTGAGTACCAGACTGGGACGGTGAATTGATAATCCGAAAGATGACACTTTCCACGGCCTGAAATGATGGAGGAAGGGGGCAAAAGCTCCAGCCTGGCTCCTGGAGGAGGGGTCCAAAGGCAAGAACGTGTGTCCGAGGATGGGTGCAGGAGAGCGGATTCAAGGCGCGGCTGACCGCTAGAAGCTCCAGGCCGGTTCCTGGAAGATGGGAGGCCGACTTTGGCAGAGCATGAGTCCGAGGAAGGTGCTGGAGAGCGGATTCAAGGCGCGGCTGACCGCTGGAAGCTCCAGGCCGGTTCCTGGAAGATGTGAGGCCGACTTTGGCAGAGCATGAGTCCGAGGAAGGTGCTTGAGAGCGGATTCAAGGTGCGGCTGACCGCTAGAAGCTCCAGGCTGGTTCCTGGAAGATGTGAGGCCGACTTCGGCAGAGCATGAGTCCGAGGAAGGTGCTTGAGAGCGGATTCAAGGCGCGGCTGACCGCTAAAGGCTCCAGGCTGGTTCCTGGAAGACGGGAGGCCGGCCTGGAGGAGAATGTGTCCGAGGAAGGTGCTTGAGAGCGGATTCAAGGTGCGGCTGACCGCTGGAAGCTCCAGGCTGGTTCCTGGAAGACGGGAGGCCGACGTTGGCAGAGCATGAGTCCGAGGAAGGTGCTGGAGAGCGGATTCAAGGTGCGGCTGACCGCTAGAAGCTCCAGGCTGGTTCCTGGAAGACGGGAGGCCGACGTTGGCAGAGCATGAGTCCGAGGAAGGTGCTGGAGAGCGGATTCAAGGCGCGGCTGACCGCTGGAAGCTCCAGGCTGGTTCCTGGAAGATGGGAGGCCGACTTTGGCAGAGCATGAGTCCGAGGAAGGTGCTGGAGAGCGGATTCAAGGCTCGGCTGTCCGCTAGGAGCTCCAGGCTGGTTCTTTGAAGATGTGAGGCCGGCCTGGAGGAGAGTGTGTCCGAGATAGGTGCTGGAGAGCGGATTCAAGGCGCGGCTGACCGCTGGAAGCTCCAGGCTGGTTCCTGGAAGATGGGAGGCCGACTTTGGCAGAGCATGAGTCCGAGGAAGGTGCTGGAGAGCGGATTCAAGGCGCGGCTGACCGCTGGAAGCTCCAGGCTGGTTCCTGGAAGATGGGAGGCCGACTTTGGCAGAGCATGAGTCCGAGGAAGGTGCTGGAGAGCGGATTCAAGGCTCGGCTGTCCGCTAGGAGCTCCAGGCTGGTTCTTTGAAGATGTGAGGCCGGCCTGGAGGAGAGTGTGTCCGAGATAGGTGCTGGAGAGCGGATTCAAGGCGCGGCTGACCGCTGGAAGCTCCAGGCTGGTTCCTGGAAGATGGGAGGCCGACTTTGGCAGAGCATGAGTCCGAGGAAGGTGCTGGAGAGCGGATTCAAGGCGCGGCTGACCGCTGGAAGCTCCAGGCTGGTTCCTGGAAGATGGGAGGCCGACTTTGGCAGAGCATGAGTCCGAGGAAGGTGCTGGAGAGCGGATTCAAGGCTCGGCTGTCCGCTGGGAGCTCCAGGCTGGTTCTTTGAAGATGTGAGGCCGGCCTGGAGGAGAATGAGTCCGAGGAAGGTGCTGGAGAGCGGATTCAAGGTGCGGCTGACCGCTGGAAGCTCCAGGCTGGTTCTTTGAAGATGTGAGGCCGGCCTGGAGGAGAGTGTGTCCGAGATAGGTGCTGGAGAGCGGATTCAAGGCGCGGCTGACCGCTGGAAGCTCCAGGCTGGTTCCTGGAAGATGGGAGGCCGACTTTG
>NW_027457403.1:7500-12500 GCF_027942865.1 Odontesthes bonariensis | reverse complement strand
TTATGAGAGGGGAGCAGGGATGAATTCCTGACCGAGGAGAGGTGCTGAAACTCGGCCTGGATGTGTCATTGCACAGGGCATGAGTGCCTGGATGTTCTGAGAGGGGAGCAGGGATGAATTCCTGACCGAGGAGAGGTGCTGAAACTAGGCCTGGATGTGTGTCATTGCGCAGGGCATGAGAGACTGGATGCTGTGAGAGGACAAAAGCCGTGAATGCTGTCCGAGCAGAGGTGCTGAAACTCGGCCTGGGTTCTGTTTGTCTGTGCGCAGGGCATGAGTGCCTGGACGTTATGAGAGGGGAGCAGGGATGATTGCCTGACCGAAGAGAGGTGCTGAAACTCGGCCTGGATGTGTGTCTCTGGGCCGGGCATGAGAGACTGGCTGTTGGGAGAGGACGGCAGCCATGAATACTGGACCGAGGAGAGGTGCTGAAACTCGGCCTGGATGTGTGTCTGTGGGCAGGGCATGAGAGACTGGCTGTTGGGAGAGGAAAGCAGCCATGAATGCTGTCCATGCAGAGGTGCTGAAACTCGGCCTGGATTTGTGTCTGTGGGCAGGGCACGAGAGCCTGGATGTTGGGCATGAATCCCAGTTCAGAAAAAGGACCTTTTCTGAAAGAAACACAGGAATCGCCTTCTTTTCCCGAGTTAAGACGAAATACGGATTTTTGTTAAAAAGTGATTTCCTTGGGCCAGAACAAGTTCAGACTCCTTAGTCCTTCATATATACATACATATATATCCATTCTAAGTAGGTTGCTTGCATAAACCTGCACAAACCCGGATAAATGGCCTCTTTTGGGATCAAAACACAGGAATCGCCTTCTTTTCCCGAGTTAAGACGAAATACGGATTTTTGTTAAAAAATGATTTCCTTGGGCCAGAACAAGTTCAGACTCCTTAGTCCTTCATATATACATAGAGATATATCCATTCTAAGTAAGTTCCATGCATAAACCTGCACAAACCCGGATAAATGGCCTCTTTTGGGATCAAAACACAGGAATCGCCTTCTTTTCCCGAGTTAAGACGAAATACGGATTTTTGTTAAAAAGTGATTTCCTTGGGCCAGAACAAGTTCAGACTCCTTAGTCCTTCATATATACATACATATATATCCATTCTAAGTAAGTTGCTTGCATAAACCTGCACAAACCCGGATAAATGGCCTCTTTTGGGATCAAAACACAGGAATCGCCTTCTTTTCCCGAGTTAAGACGAAATACGGATTTTTGTTAAAAAATGATTTCCTTGGGCCAGAACAAGATCAGACTCCTTAGTCCTTCATATATACATAGAGATATATCCATTCTAAGTAAGTTCCATGCATAAACCTGCACAAACCCGGATAAATGGCCTCTTTTGGGATCAAAACACAGGAATCGCCTTCTTTTCCCGAGTTAAGACGAAATACGGATTTTTGTTAAAAAGTGATTTCCTTGGGCCAGAACAAGTTCAGACTCCTTAGTCCTTCATATATACATACATATATATCCATTCTAAGTAGGTTGCTTGCATAAACCTGCACAAACCCGGATAAATGGCCTCTTTTGGGATCAAAACACAGGAATCGCCTTCTTTTCCCGAGTTAAGACGAAATACGGATTTTTGTTAAAAAATGATTTCCTTGGGCCAGAACAAGTTCAGACTCCTTAGTCCTTCATATATACATAGAGATATATCCATTCTAAGTAAGTTCCATGCATAAACCTGCACAAACCCGGATAAATGGCCTCTTTTGGGATCAAAACACAGGAATCGCCTTCTTTTCCCGAGTTAAGACGAAATACGGATTTTTGTTAAAAAGTGATTTCCTTGGGCCAGAACAAGTTCAGACTCCTTAGTCCTTCATATATACATACATATATATCCATTCTAAGTAGGTTGCTTGCATAAACCTGCACAAACCCGGATAAATGGCCTCTTTTGGGATCAAAACACAGGAATCGCCTTCTTTTCCCGAGTTAAGACGAAATACGGATTTTTGTTAAAAAATGATTTCCTTGGGCCAGAACAAGTTCAGACTCCTTAGTCCTTCATATATACATAGAGATATATCCATTCTAAGTAAGTTCCATGCATAAACCTGCACAAACCCGGATAAATGGCCTCTTTTGGGATCAAAACACAGGAATCGCCTTCTTTTCCCGAGTTAAGACGAAATACGGATTTTTGTTAAAAAATGATTTCCTTGGGCCAGAACAAGTTCAGACTCCTTAGTCCTTCATATATACATAGAGATATATCCATTCTAAGTAAGTTCCATGCATAAACCTGCACAAACCCGGATAAATGGCCTCTTTTGAGATCAAAACACAGGAATCGCCTTCTTTTCCCGAGTTAAGACCAAATACGGATTTTTGTTAAAAAGTGATTTCCTTGGGCCAGAACAAGTTCAGACTCCTTAGTCCTTCATATATCCATTATAAGTAGGAACCATGCACACACCTCTTTAAATGACCTTTATCCCGGTTCAGAAAAACGCCAAAGTGTCAAAAAGTACCAGGGGCATGAAGCCCGGTTCAGAAAAACGTCAAAGTGTCAAAAAGTACCAGGGGCATGAAGCCCGGTTCAGAAAAACGTCAAAGTGTCAAAAAGTACCAGGGGCATGAAGCCCGGTTCAGAAAAACGTCAAAGTGTCAAAAAGTACCAGGGGCATGAAGCCCGGTTCAGAAAAACGTCAAAGTGTCAAAAAGTACCAGGGGCATGAAGCCCGGTTCAGAAAACGTCAAAGTGTCAAAAAGTACCAGGGGCATGAAGCCCGGTTGAGAAATATTTTCTAAGTGCCAAAAAATACCAGGGGTGAGAATCCCGGTTGAGAAAATTTTCTAAGTGCCACATAGTACCAGAGGTGAAAAAGTTTATAGTACCAGGGGTGATAAAGTTTGAAAAAATTTCTGTCAGACAACGGGAAAAGGGGACGATGGGCCGAGTCAGCCCAAGGCCCGCCCCTATTCTCCCACACGACGAGGTTATTAGCAGACGACGAAAACACCATCTGCACGATTTCAGAAACCCAGTTTTCGGAAAAATATCTGAGTACCAGACTGGGACGGTGAATTGATAATCCGAAAGATGACACTTTCCACGGCCTGAAATGATGGAGGAAGGGGGCAAAAGCTCCAGCCTGGCTCCTGGAGGAGGGGTCCAAAGGCAAGAACGTGTGTCCGAGGATGGGTGCAGGAGAGCGGATTCAAGGCGCGGCTGACCGCTAGAAGCTCCAGGCCGGTTCCTGGAAGATGGGAGGCCGACTTTGGCAGAGCATGAGTCCGAGGAAGGTGCTGGAGAGCGGATTCAAGGCGCGGCTGACCGCTGGAAGCTCCAGGCCGGTTCCTGGAAGATGTGAGGCCGACTTTGGCAGAGCATGAGTCCGAGGAAGGTGCTTGAGAGCGGATTCAAGGTGCGGCTGACCGCTAGAAGCTCCAGGCTGGTTCCTGGAAGATGTGAGGCCGACTTCGGCAGAGCATGAGTCCGAGGAAGGTGCTTGAGAGCGGATTCAAGGCGCGGCTGACCGCTAAAGGCTCCAGGCTGGTTCCTGGAAGACGGGAGGCCGGCCTGGAGGAGAATGTGTCCGAGGAAGGTGCTTGAGAGCGGATTCAAGGTGCGGCTGACCGCTGGAAGCTCCAGGCTGGTTCCTGGAAGATGTGAGGCCGACTTTGGCAGAGCATGAGTCCGAGGAAGGTGCTGGAGAGCGGATTCAAGGCGCGGCTGACCGCTAAAGGCTCCAGGCTGGTTCTTTGAAGATGTGAGGCCGGCCTGGAGGAGAATGTGTCCGAGGAAGGTGCTGGAGAGCGGATTCAAGGTGCGGCTGACCGCTGGAAGCTCCAGGCTGGTTCCTGGAAGATGTGAGGCCGACTTTGGCAGAGCATGAGTCCGAGGAAGGTGCTGGAGAGCGGATTCAAGGTGCGGCTGACCGCTAGAAGCTCCAGGCTGGTTCCTGGAAGACGGGAGGCCGACGTTGGCAGAGCATGAGTCCGAGGAAGGTGCTGGAGAGCGGATTCAAGGCGCGGCTGACCGCTGGAAGCTCCAGGCTGGTTCCTGGAAGATGGGAGGCCGACTTTGGCAGAGCATGAGTCCGAGGAAGGTGCTGGAGAGCGGATTCAAGGCTCGGCTGTCCGCTAGGAGCTCCAGGCTGGTTCTTTGAAGATGTGAGGCCGGCCTGGAGGAGAGTGTGTCCGAGATAGGTGCTGGAGAGCGGATTCAAGGCGCGGCTGACCGCTGGAAGCTCCAGGCTGGTTCCTGGAAGATGGGAGGCCGACTTTGCAGAGCATGAGTCCGAGGAAGGTGCTGGAGAGCGGATTCAAGGCGCGGCTGACCGCTGGAAGCTCCAGGCTGGTTCCTGGAAGATGGGAGGCCGACTTTGGCAGAGCATGAGTCCGAGGAAGGTGCTGGAGAGCGGATTCAAGGCTCGGCTGTCCGCTAGGAGCTCCAGGCTGGTTCTTTGAAGATGTGAGGCCGGCCTGGAGGAGAGTGTGTCCGAGATAGGTGCTGGAGAGCGGATTCAAGGCGCGGCTGACCGCTGGAAGCTCCAGGCTGGTTCCTGGAAGATGGGAGGCCGACTTTGGCAGAGCATGAGTCCGAGGAAGGTGCTGGAGAGCGGATTCAAGGCGCGGGCTGACCGCTGGAAGCTCCAGGCTGGTTCCTGGAAGATGGGAGGCCGACTTTGGCAGAGCATGAGTCCGAGGAAGGTGCTGGAGAGCGGATTCAAGGCTCGGCTGTCCGCTGGGAGCTCCAGGCTGGTTCTTTGAAGATGTGAGGCCGGCCTGGAGGAGAATGAGTCCGAGGAAGGTGCTGGAGAGCGGATTCAAGGTGCGGCTGACCGCTGGAAGCTCCAGGCTGGTTCTTTGAAGATGTGAGGCCGGCCTGGAGGAGAGTGTGTCCGAGATAGGTGCTGGAGAGCGGATTCAAGGCGCGGCTGACCGCTGGAAGCTCCAGGCTGGTTCCTGGAAGATGGGAGGCCGACTTTGGCAGAGCATGAGTCCGAGGAAGGTGCTGGAGAGC
>NW_027457402.1:47500-50441 GCF_027942865.1 Odontesthes bonariensis | reverse complement strand
CTTAGAATGGATATATATGTATGTATATATGAAGGACTAAGGAGTCTGAACTTGTTCTGGCCCAAGGAAATCACTTTTTAACAAAAATCCGTATTTCGTCTTAACTCGGGAAAAGAAGGCGATTCCTGTGTTTTGATCCCAAAAGAGGCCATTTATCCGGGTTTGTGCAGGTTTATGCATGGAACTTACTTAGAATGGATATATATGTATGTATATATGAAGGACCAAGGAGTCTGAACTTGTTCTGGCCCAAGGAAATCACTTTTTAACAAAAATCCGTATTTCGTCTTAACTCGGGAAAAGAAGGCGATTCCTGTGTTTCTTTCAGAAAAGGTCCTTTTTTTGAACTGGGATTCATGCCCAACATCCAGGCTCTCGTGCCCTGCCCACAGACACACATCCAGGCCGAGTTTCAGCACCTCTCCTCGGTCCAGTATTCATGGCTGCCGTCCTCTCCCAACAGCCAGTCTCTCATGCCCGGCCCAGAGACACACATCCAGGCCGAGTTTCAGCACCTCTCTTCGGTCAGGCAATCATCCCTGCTCCCCTCTCATAACGTCCAGGCACTCATGCCCTGTGCAATGACACATCCAGGCCGAGTTTCAGCACCTCTCCTCGGTCAGGAATTCATCCCTGCTCCCCTCTCATAACGTCCAGTCACAGACACAGATCCAGGCCGAGTTTCAGCACCTCTCCTCGGTCCAGCATTCATCCCTGCTCCCCTCTCAGAACATCCAGGCACTCATGCCCTGTGCAATGACACATCCAGGCCGAGTTTCAGCACCTCTCCTCGGTCAGGAATTCATCCCTGCTCCCCTCTCATAACGTCCAGTCACAGACACAGATCCAGGCCGAGTTTCAGCACCTCTCCTCGGTCCAGCATTCATCCCTGCTCCACTCTCATAGCATCCAGGCACTCATGCCCTGCGCACAGACACACATCCTGGCCGAGTTTCAGCACCTCTCCTCGGTCCAGCATTCATCCCTGCTCCACTCTCATAGCATCCAGGCACTCATGCCCTGCGCACAGACACACATCCAGGCCGAGTTTCAGCACCTCTGCTCGGTCCAGCATTCATCCCTGCTCCACTCTCATAGCATCCAGGCACTCATGCCCTGCGCACAGACACACATCCTGGCCGAGTTTCAGCACCTCTCCTCGGTCCAGCATTCATCCCTGCTCCACTCTCATAGCATCCAGGCACTCATGCCCTGCGCACAGACACACATCCAGGCCGAGTTTCAGCACCTCTGCTCGGTCCAGCATTCATCCCTGCTCCACTCTCATAGCATCCAGGCACTCATGCCCTGCGCAATGACACATCCAGGCCGAGTTTCAGCACCTCTCCTCGGTCAGGCATTCATCCCTGCTCCCCTCTCACAGCATCCAGGCACTCATGCCCTGCGCACAGTCACACACCCAGGCCGAGTTTCAGCACCTCTCCTCGGTCCAGCATTCATCCCTGCTCCCCTCTCACAGCATCCAGGCACTCATGCCCTGCGCACAGACACACATCCTGGCCGAGTTTCAGCACCTCTCCTCGGTCCAGCATTCATCCCTGCTCCACTCTCATAGCATCCAGGCACTCATGCCCTGCGCACAGACACACATCCAGGCCGAGTTTCAGCACCTCTGCTCGGTCCAGCATTCATCCCTGCTCCACTCTCATAGCATCCAGGCACTCATGCCCTGCGCAATGACACATCCAGGCCGAGTTTCAGCACCTCTCCTCGGTCAGGCATTCATCCCTGCTCCCCTCTCACAGCATCCAGGCACTCATGCCCTGCGCACAGTCACACACCCAGGCCGAGTTTCAGCACCTCTCCTCGGTCCAGCATTCATCCCTGCTCCCCTCTCACAGCATCCAGGCACTCATGCCCTGCGCACAGACACACATCCAGGCCGAGTTTCAGCACCTCTCCTCGGTCCAGCATTCATCCCTGCTCCCCTCTCACAGCATCCAGGCACTCATGCCCTGCGCACAGACACACATCCAGGCCGAGTTTCAGCACCTCTCCTCGGTCAGGCATTCATCCCTGCTCCCCTCTCAGAACATCCAGGCACTCATGCCCTGCGCAACGACATCACTCCGCAAAGGAAAGCTTTTGCGGTGTTTCTTTCTCAAAAAAGGCAATTTAAAGAGGTTTAAGCATGGAACCTACTCAGAATGAACATATACATAACGGACTAAGGAGTCTGAACTTGGTTTGGCCCAAGGAAATCATTTTTTAACAAAAATCCGTATTTCGTCTTAACTCGGGAAAAGAAGGCGATTCCTGGGTTTCTCTCTCAAAAAAGGCCATTTAAAGAGGTTTGTGCATGGAACCTACTCAGAATGAACATACACATAACGGACTAAGGAGTCTGAACTTGGTTTGGCCCAAGGAAATCATTTTTTAACAAAAATCCGTATTTGGTCTTAACTCGGGAAAAGAAGGCGATTCCTGGGTTTCTTTGTCAAAAAAAGGCCATTTAAAGAGGTTTTGTGCATGGAACCTACTCGGAATGGCTATATATGAAGGACTAAAGAGTCTGAACTTGGTTTGGCCCAAGGAAATCTTTTTTTTACAAAAATCCGTATTTCGTCTTAACTCGGGAAAAGAAGGCGATTCCTGGGTTTCTTTCTCAAACAAGCCGACCCCGGGTTAGGGTTAAGGAGAACCGGGCTCCAGCCCCTCCGGCCGGGTTAGGGTTAGGTTTGGGGCTGGGGCTGGGGTTAGGGTTAAGGAGAACCGGGCTCCATGCCCTCCAGCCGGGTTAGGGTTAGAGCTGGGGTTAGGGTTAAGGAGAACCGGGCTCCAGGCCCTAGGGCCGGTTTGGGGCTGGGGCTGGGGTTAGGGCTAGAGCTGGGGTTAGGGTTAGGGTTGGGGCTGGGGTTAGGGTTAAGGAGAACCGGGCTCCATGCCCTCCAGCCGGGTTAGGGTTAGAGCTGGGGTTAGG
>NW_027457402.1:30000-35000 GCF_027942865.1 Odontesthes bonariensis | reverse complement strand
CCTGGAGCTTCCAGCGGTCAGCCGCACCTTGAATCCGCTCTCCAGCACCTTCCTCGGACTCATGCTCTGCCAAAGTCGGCCTCACATCTTCCAGGAACCAGCCTGGAGCTTCTAGCGGTCAACCGCACCTTGAATCCGCTCTCAAGCACCTTCCTCGGACTCATGCTCTGCCAAAGTCGGCCTCACATCTTCCAGGAACCAGCCTGGAGCTTCCAGCGGTCAGCCGCACCTTGAATCCGCTCTCCAGCACCTATCTCGGACTCATTCTCCTCCAGGCCGGCCTCACATCTTCAAAGAACCAGCCTGGAGCTTCCAGCGGTCAGCCGCACCTTGAATCCGCTCTCCAGCACCTTCCTCGGACTCATGCTCTGCCAAAGTCGGCCTCACATCTTCCAGGAACCAGCCTGGAGCTTCTAGCGGTCAGCCGCACCTTGAATCCGCTCTCAAGCACCTTCCTCGGACTCATGCTCTGCCAAAGTCGGCCTCACATCTTCCAGGAACCAGCCTGGAGCTTCCAGCGGTCAGCCGCACCTTGAATCCGCTCTCCAGCACCTATCTCGGACTCATTCTCCTCCAGGCCGGCCTCACATCTTCAAAGAACCAGCCTGGAGCTTCCAGCGGTCAGCCGCACCTTGAATCCGCTCTCAAGCACCTTCCTCGGACTCATGCTCCTCCAGGCCGGCCTCACATCTTCAAAGAACCAGCCTGGAGCTACCAGCGGTCAGCCGCACCTTGAATCCGCTCTCCAGCACCTTCCTCGGACTCATTCTCCTCCAGGCCGGCCTCACATCTTCAAAGAACCAGCCTGGAGCTTCCAGCGGTCAGCCGCACCTTGAATCCGCTCTCCAGCACCTTCCTCGGACTCATGCTCTGCCAAAGTCGGCCTCCCATCTTCCAGGAACCAGCCTGGAGCTTCCAGCGGTCAGCCGCGCCTTGAATCCGCTCTCCAGCACCTATCTCGGACACACTCTCCTCCAGGCCGGCCTCACATCTTCAAAGAACCAGCCTGGAGCCTTTAGCGGTCAGCCGCGCCTTGAATCCGCTCTCCAGCACCTTCCTCGGACTCATGCTCTGCCAAAGTCGGCCTCCCATCTTCCAGGAACCAGCCTGGAGCTTCCAGCGGTCAGCCGCACCTTGAATCCGCTCTCCAGCACCTTCCTCGGACACATTCTCCTCCAGGCCGGCCTCCCATCTTCCAGGAACCAGCCTGGAGCCTTTAGCGGTCAGCCGCGCCTTGAATCCGCTCTCAAGCACCTTCCTCGGACTCATGCTCTGCCAAAGTCGGCCTCCCATCTTCCAGGAACCAGCCTGGAGCTTCCAGCGGTCAGCCGCACCTTGAATCCGCTCTCCAGCACCTATCTCGGACTCATTCTCCTCCAGGCCGGCCTCACATCTTCAAAGAACCAGCCTGGAGCTTCCAGCGGTCAGCCGCACCTTGAATCCGCTCTCCAGCACCTTCCTCGGACTCATGCTCTGCCAAAGTCGGCCTCACATCTTCCAGGAACCAGCCTGGAGCTTCTAGCGGTCAGCCGCACCTTGAATCCGCTCTCAAGCACCTTCCTCGGACTCATGCTCTGCCAAAGTCGGCCTCACATCTTCCAGGAACCAGCCTGGAGCTTCCAGCGGTCAGCCGCACCTTGAATCCGCTCTCCAGCACCTATCTCGGACTCATTCTCCTCCAGGCCGGCCTCACATCTTCAAAGAACCAGCCTGGAGCTTCCAGCGGTCAGCCGCACCTTGAATCCGCTCTCAAGCACCTTCCTCGGACTCATGCTCCTCCAGGCCGGCCTCACATCTTCAAAGAACCAGCCTGGAGCTTCCAGCGGTCAGCCGCACCTTGAATCCGCTCTCCAGCACCTTCCTCGGACTCATTCTCCTCCAGGCCGGCCTCACATCTTCAAAGAACCAGCCTGGAGCTTCCAGCGGTCAGCCGCGCCTTGAATCCGCTCTCCAGCACCTTCCTCGGACTCATGCTCTGCCAAAGTCGGCCTCCCATCTTCCAGGAACCGGCCTGGAGCTTCCAGCGGTCAGCCGCGCCTTGAATCCGCTCTCCTGCACCCATCCTCGGACACACGTTCTTGCCTTTGGACCCCTCCTCCAGGAGCCAGGCTGGAGCTTTTGCCCCCTTCCTCCATCATTTCAGGCCGTGGAAAGTGTCATCTTTCGGATTATCAATTCACCGTCCCAGTCTGGTACTCAGATATTTTTCCGAAAACTGGGTTTCTGAAATCGTGCAGATGGTGTTTTCGTCGTCTGCTAATAACCTCGTCGTGTGGGAGAATAGGGGCGGGCCTTGGGCTGACTCGGCCCATCGTCCCCTTTTCCCGTTCTCTGACAGAAATTTTTTCCAACTTTATCACCCCTGGTACTATAAACTTTTTCACCTCTGGTACTATGTGGCACTTAGAAAATTTTCTGAACCGGGATTCTCACCCCTGGTACTTTTTGGCACTCAGAAAATATTTCTCAACCGGGCTTCATGCCCCTGGTACTTTTTGACACTTTGACGTTTTTCTGAACCGGGCTTCATGCCCCTGGTACTTTTTGACACTTTGACGTTTTTCTGAACCGGGCTTCATGCCCCTGGTACTTTTTGACACTTTGACGTTTTTCTGAACCGGGCTTCATGCCCCTGGTACTTTTTGACACTTTGACGTTTTTCTGAACCGGGCTTCATGCCCCTGGTACTTTTTGACACTTTGACGTTTTTCTGAACCGGGCTTCATGCCCCTGGTACTTTTTGACACTTTGGCGTTTTTCTGAACCGGGATAAAGGTCATTTAAAGAGGTGTGTGCATGGTTCCTACTAAGGAGTCTGAACTTGTTCTGGCCCAAGGAAATCACTTTTTAACAAAAATCCGTATTTGGTCTTAACTCGGGAAAAGAAGGCGATTCCTGTGTTTTGATCTCAAAAGAGGCCATTTATCCGGGTTTGTGCAGGTTTATGCATGGAACTTACTTAGAATGGATATATCTCTATGTATATATGAAGGACTAAGGAGTCTGAACTTGTTCTGGCCCAAGGAAATCACTTTTTAACAAAAATCCGTATTTCGTCTTAACTCGGGAAAAGAAGGCGATTCCTGTGTTTTGATCTCAAAAGAGGCCATTTATCCGGGTTTGTGCAGGTTTATGCATGGAACTTACTTAGAATGGATATATCTCTATGTATATATGAAGGACTAAGGAGTCTGAACTTGTTCTGGCCCAAGGAAATCACTTTTTAACAAAAATCCGTATTTCGTCTTAACTCGGGAAAAGAAGGCGATTCCTGTGTTTTGATCCCAAAAGAGGCCATTTATCCGGGTTTGTGCAGGTTTATGCATGGAACTTCCTTAGAATGGATATATATGTATGTATATATGAAGGACTAAGGAGTCTGAACTTGTTCTGGCCCAAGGAAATCACTTTTTAACAAAAATCCGTATTTCGTCTTAACTCGGGAAAAGAAGGCGATTCCTGTGTTTTGATCCCAAAAGAGGCCATTTATCCGGGTTTGTGCAGGTTTATGCATGGAACTTACTTAGAATGGATATATATGTATGTATATATGAAGGACCAAGGAGTCTGAACTTGTTCTGGCCCAAGGAAATCACTTTTTAACAAAAATCCGTATTTCGTCTTAACTCGGGAAAAGAAGGCGATTCCTGTGTTTCTTTCAGAAAAGGTCCTTTTTTTGAACTGGGATTCATGCCCAACATCCAGGCTCTCGTGCCCTGCCCACAGACACACATCCAGGCCGAGTTTCAGCACCTCTCCTCGGTCCAGTATTCATGGCTGCCGTCCTCTCCCAACAGCCAGTCTCTCATGCCCGGCCCAGAGACACACATCCAGGCCGAGTTTCAGCACCTCTCTTCGGTCAGGCAATCATCCCTGCTCCCCTCTCATAACGTCCAGGCACTCATGCCCTGTGCAATGACACATCCAGGCCGAGTTTCAGCACCTCTCCTCGGTCAGGAATTCATCCCTGCTCCCCTCTCATAACGTCCAGTCACAGACACAGATCCAGGCCGAGTTTCAGCACCTCTCCTCGGTCCAGCATTCATCCCTGCTCCCCTCTCAGAACATCCAGGCACTCATGCCCTGTGCAATGACACATCCAGGCCGAGTTTCAGCACCTCTCCTCGGTCAGGAATTCATCCCTGCTCCCCTCTCATAACGTCCAGTCACAGACACAGATCCAGGCCGAGTTTCAGCACCTCTCCTCGGTCCAGCATTCATCCCTGCTCCACTCTCATAGCATCCAGGCACTCATGCCCTGCGCACAGACACACATCCTGGCCGAGTTTCAGCACCTCTCCTCGGTCCAGCATTCATCCCTGCTCCACTCTCATAGCATCCAGGCACTCATGCCCTGCGCACAGACACACATCCAGGCCGAGTTTCAGCACCTCTGCTCGGTCCAGCATTCATCCCTGCTCCACTCTCATAGCATCCAGGCACTCATGCCCTGCGCACAGACACACATCCTGGCCGAGTTTCAGCACCTCTCCTCGGTCCAGCATTCATCCCTGCTCCACTCTCATAGCATCCAGGCACTCATGCCCTGCGCACAGACACACATCCAGGCCGAGTTTCAGCACCTCTGCTCGGTCCAGCATTCATCCCTGCTCCACTCTCATAGCATCCAGGCACTCATGCCCTGCGCAATGACACATCCAGGCCGAGTTTCAGCACCTCTCCTCGGTCAGGCATTCATCCCTGCTCCCCTCTCACAGCATCCAGGCACTCATGCCCTGCGCACAGTCACACACCCAGGCCGAGTTTCAGCACCTCTCCTCGGTCCAGCATTCATCCCTGCTCCCCTCTCACAGCATCCAGGCACTCATGCCCTGCGCACAGACACACATCCTGGCCGAGTTTCAGCACCTCTCCTCGGTCCAGCATTCATCCCTGCTCCACTCTCATAGCATCCAGGCACTCATGCCCTGCGCACAGACACACATCCAGGCCGAGTTTCAGCACCTCTGCTCGGTCCAGCATTCATCCCTGCTCCACTC
>NW_027457402.1:10000-17500 GCF_027942865.1 Odontesthes bonariensis | reverse complement strand
ATCCGCTCTCCAGCACCTATCTCGGACACACTCTCCTCCAGGCCGGCCTCACATCTTCAAAGAACCAGCCTGGAGCTCCTAGCGGACAGCCGAGCCTTGAATCCGCTCTCCAGCACCTTCCTCGGACTCAAGCTCTGCCAAAGTCGGCCTCCCATCTTCCAGGAACCAGCCTGGAGCTTCTAGCGGTCAGCCGCACCTTGAATCCGCTCTCCAGCACCTTCCTCGGACTCATGCTCTGCCAAAGTCGGCCTCCCATCTTCCAGGAACCAGCCTGGAGCTTCTAGCGGTCAGCCGCACCTTGAATCCGCTCTCCAGCACCTTCCTCGGACTCATGCTCTGCCAAAGTCGGCCTCACATCTTCCAGGAACCAGCCTGGAGCTTCCAGCGGTCAGCCGCACCTTGAATCCGCTCTCCAGCACCTATCTCGGACTCATTCTCCTCCAGGCCGGCCTCACATCTTCAAAGAACCAGCCTGGAGCTTCCAGCGGTCAGCCGCACCTTGAATCCGCTCTCCAGCACCTTCCTCGGACTCAAGCTCTGCCAAAGTCGGCCTCCCATCTTCCAGGAACCAGCCTGGAGCTTCTAGCGGTCAGCCGCACCTTGAATCCGCTCTCCAGCACCTTCCTCGGACTCATGCTCTGCCAAAGTCGGCCTCCCATCTTCCAGGAACCAGCCTGGAGCTTCTAGCGGTCAGCCGCACCTTGAATCCGCTCTCAAGCACCTTCCTCGGACTCATGCTCTGCCAAAGTCGGCCTCACATCTTCCAGGAACCAGCCTGGAGCTTCCAGCGGTCAGCCGCACCTTGAATCCGCTCTCCAGCACCTATCTCGGACTCATTCTCCTCCAGGCCGGCCTCACATCTTCAAAGAACCAGCCTGGAGCTTCCAGCGGTCAGCCGCACCTTGAATCCGCTCTCCAGCACCTTCCTCGGACTCAAGCTCTGCCAAAGTCGGCCTCCCATCTTCCAGGAACCAGCCTGGAGCTTCCAGCGGTCAGCCGCACCTTGAATCCGCTCTCCAGCACCTATCTCGGACTCATTCTCCTCCAGGCCGGCCTCACATCTTCAAAGAACCAGCCTGGAGCTTCCAGCGGTCAGCCGCACCTTGAATCCGCTCTCAAGCACCTTCCTCGGACTCATGCTCCTCCAGGCCGGCCTCACATCTTCAAAGAACCAGCCTGGAGCTTCCAGCGGTCAGCCGCACCTTGAATCCGCTCTCCAGCACCTTCCTCGGACTCATTCTCCTCCAGGCCGGCCTCACATCTTCAAAGAACCAGCCTGGAGCTTCCAGCGGTCAGCCGCACCTTGAATCCGCTCTCCAGCACCTTCCTCGGACTCATGCTCTGCCAAAGTCGGCCTCACATCTTCCAGGAACCAGCCTGGAGCTTCTAGCGGTCAACCGCACCTTGAATCCGCTCTCAAGCACCTTCCTCGGACTCATGCTCTGCCAAAGTCGGCCTCACATCTTCCAGGAACCAGCCTGGAGCTTCCAGCGGTCAGCCGCACCTTGAATCCGCTCTCCAGCACCTATCTCGGACTCATTCTCCTCCAGGCCGGCCTCACATCTTCAAAGAACCAGCCTGGAGCTTCCAGCGGTCAGCCGCACCTTGAATCCGCTCTCCAGCACCTTCCTCGGACTCATGCTCTGCCAAAGTCGGCCTCACATCTTCCAGGAACCAGCCTGGAGCTTCTAGCGGTCAGCCGCACCTTGAATCCGCTCTCAAGCACCTTCCTCGGACTCATGCTCTGCCAAAGTCGGCCTCACATCTTCCAGGAACCAGCCTGGAGCTTCCAGCGGTCAGCCGCACCTTGAATCCGCTCTCCAGCACCTATCTCGGACTCATTCTCCTCCAGGCCGGCCTCACATCTTCAAAGAACCAGCCTGGAGCTTCCAGCGGTCAGCCGCACCTTGAATCCGCTCTCAAGCACCTTCCTCGGACTCATGCTCCTCCAGGCCGGCCTCACATCTTCAAAGAACCAGCCTGGAGCTACCAGCGGTCAGCCGCACCTTGAATCCGCTCTCCAGCACCTTCCTCGGACTCATTCTCCTCCAGGCCGGCCTCACATCTTCAAAGAACCAGCCTGGAGCTTCCAGCGGTCAGCCGCACCTTGAATCCGCTCTCCAGCACCTTCCTCGGACTCATGCTCTGCCAAAGTCGGCCTCCCATCTTCCAGGAACCAGCCTGGAGCTTCCAGCGGTCAGCCGCGCCTTGAATCCGCTCTCCAGCACCTATCTCGGACACACTCTCCTCCAGGCCGGCCTCACATCTTCAAAGAACCAGCCTGGAGCCTTTAGCGGTCAGCCGCGCCTTGAATCCGCTCTCCAGCACCTTCCTCGGACTCATGCTCTGCCAAAGTCGGCCTCCCATCTTCCAGGAACCAGCCTGGAGCTTCCAGCGGTCAGCCGCACCTTGAATCCGCTCTCCAGCACCTTCCTCGGACACATTCTCCTCCAGGCCGGCCTCCCATCTTCCAGGAACCAGCCTGGAGCCTTTAGCGGTCAGCCGCGCCTTGAATCCGCTCTCAAGCACCTTCCTCGGACTCATGCTCTGCCAAAGTCGGCCTCCCATCTTCCAGGAACCAGCCTGGAGCTTCCAGCGGTCAGCCGCACCTTGAATCCGCTCTCCAGCACCTATCTCGGACTCATTCTCCTCCAGGCCGGCCTCACATCTTCAAAGAACCAGCCTGGAGCTTCCAGCGGTCAGCCGCACCTTGAATCCGCTCTCCAGCACCTTCCTCGGACTCATGCTCTGCCAAAGTCGGCCTCACATCTTCCAGGAACCAGCCTGGAGCTTCTAGCGGTCAGCCGCACCTTGAATCCGCTCTCAAGCACCTTCCTCGGACTCATGCTCTGCCAAAGTCGGCCTCACATCTTCCAGGAACCAGCCTGGAGCTTCCAGCGGTCAGCCGCACCTTGAATCCGCTCTCCAGCACCTATCTCGGACTCATTCTCCTCCAGGCCGGCCTCACATCTTCAAAGAACCAGCCTGGAGCTTCCAGCGGTCAGCCGCACCTTGAATCCGCTCTCAAGCACCTTCCTCGGACTCATGCTCCTCCAGGCCGGCCTCACATCTTCAAAGAACCAGCCTGGAGCTTCCAGCGGTCAGCCGCACCTTGAATCCGCTCTCCAGCACCTTCCTCGGACTCATTCTCCTCCAGGCCGGCCTCACATCTTCAAAGAACCAGCCTGGAGCTTCCAGCGGTCAGCCGCGCCTTGAATCCGCTCTCCAGCACCTTCCTCGGACTCATGCTCTGCCAAAGTCGGCCTCCCATCTTCCAGGAACCGGCCTGGAGCTTCCAGCGGTCAGCCGCGCCTTGAATCCGCTCTCCTGCACCCATCCTCGGACACACGTTCTTGCCTTTGGACCCCTCCTCCAGGAGCCAGGCTGGAGCTTTTGCCCCCTTCCTCCATCATTTCAGGCCGTGGAAAGTGTCATCTTTCGGATTATCAATTCACCGTCCCAGTCTGGTACTCAGATATTTTTCCGAAAACTGGGTTTCTGAAATCGTGCAGATGGTGTTTTCGTCGTCTGCTAATAACCTCGTCGTGTGGGAGAATAGGGGCGGGCCTTGGGCTGACTCGGCCCATCGTCCCCTTTTCCCGTTCTCTGACAGAAATTTTTTCCAACTTTATCACCCCTGGTACTATAAACTTTTTCACCTCTGGTACTATGTGGCACTTAGAAAATTTTCTGAACCGGGATTCTCACCCCTGGTACTTTTTGGCACTCAGAAAATATTTCTCAACCGGGCTTCATGCCCCTGGTACTTTTTGACACTTTGACGTTTTTCTGAACCGGGCTTCATGCCCCTGGTACTTTTTGACACTTTGACGTTTTTCTGAACCGGGCTTCATGCCCCTGGTACTTTTTGACACTTTGACGTTTTTCTGAACCGGGCTTCATGCCCCTGGTACTTTTTGACACTTTGACGTTTTTCTGAACCGGGCTTCATGCCCCTGGTACTTTTTGACACTTTGACGTTTTTCTGAACCGGGCTTCATGCCCCTGGTACTTTTTGACACTTTGGCGTTTTTCTGAACCGGGATAAAGGTCATTTAAAGAGGTGTGTGCATGGTTCCTACTAAGGAGTCTGAACTTGTTCTGGCCCAAGGAAATCACTTTTTAACAAAAATCCGTATTTGGTCTTAACTCGGGAAAAGAAGGCGATTCCTGTGTTTTGATCTCAAAAGAGGCCATTTATCCGGGTTTGTGCAGGTTTATGCATGGAACTTACTTAGAATGGATATATCTCTATGTATATATGAAGGACTAAGGAGTCTGAACTTGTTCTGGCCCAAGGAAATCACTTTTTAACAAAAATCCGTATTTCGTCTTAACTCGGGAAAAGAAGGCGATTCCTGTGTTTTGATCTCAAAAGAGGCCATTTATCCGGGTTTGTGCAGGTTTATGCATGGAACTTACTTAGAATGGATATATCTCTATGTATATATGAAGGACTAAGGAGTCTGAACTTGTTCTGGCCCAAGGAAATCACTTTTTAACAAAAATCCGTATTTCGTCTTAACTCGGGAAAAGAAGGCGATTCCTGTGTTTTGATCCCAAAAGAGGCCATTTATCCGGGTTTGTGCAGGTTTATGCATGGAACTTCCTTAGAATGGATATATATGTATGTATATATGAAGGACTAAGGAGTCTGAACTTGTTCTGGCCCAAGGAAATCACTTTTTAACAAAAATCCGTATTTCGTCTTAACTCGGGAAAAGAAGGCGATTCCTGTGTTTTGATCCCAAAAGAGGCCATTTATCCGGGTTTGTGCAGGTTTATGCATGGAACTTACTTAGAATGGATATATATGTATGTATATATGAAGGACCAAGGAGTCTGAACTTGTTCTGGCCCAAGGAAATCACTTTTTAACAAAAATCCGTATTTCGTCTTAACTCGGGAAAAGAAGGCGATTCCTGTGTTTCTTTCAGAAAAGGTCCTTTTTTTGAACTGGGATTCATGCCCAACATCCAGGCTCTCGTGCCCTGCCCACAGACACACATCCAGGCCGAGTTTCAGCACCTCTCCTCGGTCCAGTATTCATGGCTGCCGTCCTCTCCCAACAGCCAGTCTCTCATGCCCGGCCCAGAGACACACATCCAGGCCGAGTTTCAGCACCTCTCTTCGGTCAGGCAATCATCCCTGCTCCCCTCTCATAACGTCCAGGCACTCATGCCCTGTGCAATGACACATCCAGGCCGAGTTTCAGCACCTCTCCTCGGTCAGGAATTCATCCCTGCTCCCCTCTCATAACGTCCAGTCACAGACACAGATCCAGGCCGAGTTTCAGCACCTCTCCTCGGTCCAGCATTCATCCCTGCTCCCCTCTCAGAACATCCAGGCACTCATGCCCTGTGCAATGACACATCCAGGCCGAGTTTCAGCACCTCTCCTCGGTCAGGAATTCATCCCTGCTCCCCTCTCATAACGTCCAGTCACAGACACAGATCCAGGCCGAGTTTCAGCACCTCTCCTCGGTCCAGCATTCATCCCTGCTCCACTCTCATAGCATCCAGGCACTCATGCCCTGCGCACAGACACACATCCTGGCCGAGTTTCAGCACCTCTCCTCGGTCCAGCATTCATCCCTGCTCCACTCTCATAGCATCCAGGCACTCATGCCCTGCGCACAGACACACATCCAGGCCGAGTTTCAGCACCTCTGCTCGGTCCAGCATTCATCCCTGCTCCACTCTCATAGCATCCAGGCACTCATGCCCTGCGCACAGACACACATCCTGGCCGAGTTTCAGCACCTCTCCTCGGTCCAGCATTCATCCCTGCTCCACTCTCATAGCATCCAGGCACTCATGCCCTGCGCACAGACACACATCCAGGCCGAGTTTCAGCACCTCTGCTCGGTCCAGCATTCATCCCTGCTCCACTCTCATAGCATCCAGGCACTCATGCCCTGCGCAATGACACATCCAGGCCGAGTTTCAGCACCTCTCCTCGGTCAGGCATTCATCCCTGCTCCCCTCTCACAGCATCCAGGCACTCATGCCCTGCGCACAGTCACACACCCAGGCCGAGTTTCAGCACCTCTCCTCGGTCCAGCATTCATCCCTGCTCCCCTCTCACAGCATCCAGGCACTCATGCCCTGCGCACAGACACACATCCTGGCCGAGTTTCAGCACCTCTCCTCGGTCCAGCATTCATCCCTGCTCCACTCTCATAGCATCCAGGCACTCATGCCCTGCGCACAGACACACATCCAGGCCGAGTTTCAGCACCTCTGCTCGGTCCAGCATTCATCCCTGCTCCACTCTCATAGCATCCAGGCACTCATGCCCTGCGCAATGACACATCCAGGCCGAGTTTCAGCACCTCTCCTCGGTCAGGCATTCATCCCTGCTCCCCTCTCACAGCATCCAGGCACTCATGCCCTGCGCACAGTCACACACCCAGGCCGAGTTTCAGCACCTCTCCTCGGTCCAGCATTCATCCCTGCTCCCCTCTCACAGCATCCAGGCACTCATGCCCTGCGCACAGACACACATCCAGGCCGAGTTTCAGCACCTCTCCTCGGTCCAGCATTCATCCCTGCTCCCCTCTCACAGCATCCAGGCACTCATGCCCTGCGCACAGACACACATCCAGGCCGAGTTTCAGCACCTCTCCTCGGTCAGGCATTCATCCCTGCTCCCCTCTCAGAACATCCAGGCACTCATGCCCTGCGCAACGACATCACTCCGCAAAGGAAAGCTTTTGCGGTGTTTCTTTCTCAAAAAAGGCAATTTAAAGAGGTTTAAGCATGGAACCTACTCAGAATGAACATATACATAACGGACTAAGGAGTCTGAACTTGGTTTGGCCCAAGGAAATCATTTTTTAACAAAAATCCGTATTTCGTCTTAACTCGGGAAAAGAAGGCGATTCCTGGGTTTCTCTCTCAAAAAAGGCCATTTAAAGAGGTTTGTGCATGGAACCTACTCAGAATGAACATACACATAACGGACTAAGGAGTCTGAACTTGGTTTGGCCCAAGGAAATCATTTTTTAACAAAAATCCGTATTTGGTCTTAACTCGGGAAAAGAAGGCGATTCCTGGGTTTCTTTGTCAAAAAAAGGCCATTTAAAGAGGTTTTGTGCATGGAACCTACTCGGAATGGCTATATATGAAGGACTAAAGAGTCTGAACTTGGTTTGGCCCAAGGAAATCTTTTTTTTACAAAAATCCGTATTTCGTCTTAACTCGGGAAAAGAAGGCGATTCCTGGGTTTCTTTCTCAAACAAGCCGACCCCGGGTTAGGGTTAAGGAGAACCGGGCTCCAGCCCCTCCGGCCGGGTTAGGGTTAGGTTTGGGGCTGGGGCTGGGGTTAGGGTTAAGGAGAACCGGGCTCCATGCCCTCCAGCCGGGTTAGGGTTAGAGCTGGGGTTAGGGTTAAGGAGAACCGGGCTCCAGGCCCTAGGGCCGGTTTGGGGCTGGGGCTGGGGTTAGGGCTAGAGCTGGGGTTAGGGTTAGGGTTGGGGCTGGGGTTAGGGTTAAGGAG
>NW_027457401.1:37500-42500 GCF_027942865.1 Odontesthes bonariensis | reverse complement strand
CTCTGCCAAAGTCGGCCTCCCATCTTCCAGGAACCAGCCTGGAGCTTCCAGCGGTCAGCCGCGCCTTGAATCCGCTCTCCAGCACCTTCCTCGGACTCATGCTCTGCCAAAGTCGGCCTCCCATCTTCCAGGAACCAGCCTGGAGCTTCCAGCGGTCAGCCGCGCCTTGAATCCGCTCTCCAGCACCTTCCTCGGACTCATGCTCTGCCAAAGTCGGCCTCCCATCTTCCAGGAACCAGCCTGGAGCTTCCAGCGGTCAGCCGCGCCTTGAATCCGCTCTCCAGCACCTTCCTCGGACTCATGCTCTGCCAACGTCGGCCTCCCGTCTTCCAGGAACCAGCCTGGAGCTTCTAGCGGTCAGCCGCACCTTGAATCCGCTCTCCAGCACCTTCCTCGGACTCATGCTCTGCCAAAGTCGGCCTCACATCTTCCAGGAACCAGCCTGGAGCTTCCAGCGGTCAGCCGCACCTTGAATCCGCTCTCCAGCACCTTCCTCGGACACATTCTCCTCCAGGCCGGCCTCACATCTTCAAAGAACCAGCCTGGAGCCTTTAGCGGTCAGCCGCGCCTTGAATCCGCTCTCCAGCACCTTCCTCGGACTCATGCTCTGCCAAAGTCGGCCTCACATCTTCCAGGAACCAGCCTGGAGCTTCCAGCGGTCAGCCGCACCTTGAATCCGCTCTCAAGCACCTTCCTCGGACACATTCTCCTCCAGGCCGGCCTCCCGTCTTCCAGGAACCAGCCTGGAGCCTTTAGCGGTCAGCCGCGCCTTGAATCCGCTCTCAAGCACCTTCCTCGGACTCATGCTCTGCCGAAGTCGGCCTCACATCTTCCAGGAACCAGCCTGGAGCTTCTAGCGGTCAGCCGCACCTTGAATCCGCTCTCAAGCACCTTCCTCGGACTCATGCTCTGCCAAAGTCGGCCTCACATCTTCCAGGAACCGGCCTGGAGCTTCCAGCGGTCAGCCGCGCCTTGAATCCGCTCTCCAGCACCTTCCTCGGACTCATGCTCTGCCAAAGTCGGCCTCCCATCTTCCAGGAACCGGCCTGGAGCTTCTAGCGGTCAGCCGCGCCTTGAATCCGCTCTCCTGCACCCATCCTCGGACACACGTTCTTGCCTTTGGACCCCTCCTCCAGGAGCCAGGCTGGAGCTTTTGCCCCCTTCCTCCATCATTTCAGGCCGTGGAAAGTGTCATCTTTCGGATTATCAATTCACCGTCCCAGTCTGGTACTCAGATATTTTTCCGAAAACTGGGTTTCTGAAATCGTGCAGATGGTGTTTTCGTCGTCTGCTAATAACCTCGTCGTGTGGGAGAATAGGGGCGGGCCTTGGGCTGACTCGGCCCATCGTCCCCTTTTCCCGTTGTCTGACAGAAATTTTTTCAAACTTTATCACCCCTGGTACTATAAACTTTTTCACCTCTGGTACTATGTGGCACTTAGAAAATTTTCTCAACCGGGATTCTCACCCCTGGTACTTTTTGGCACTTAGAAAATATTTCTCAACCGGGCTTCATGCCCCTGGTACTTTTTGACACTTTGACGTTTTTCTGAACCGGGCTTCATGCCCCTGGTACTTTTTGACACTTTGACGTTTTTCTGAACCGGGCTTCATGCCCCTGGTACTTTTTGACACTTTGACGTTTTTCTGAACCGGGCTTCATGCCCCTGGTACTTTTTGACACTTTGACGTTTTTCTGAACCGGGCTTCATGCCCCTGGTACTTTTTGACACTTTGACGTTTTTCTGAACCGGGCTTCATGCCCCTGGTACTTTTTGACACTTTGGCGTTTTTCTGAACCGGGATAAAGGTCATTTAAAGAGGTGTGTGCATGGTTCCTACTTATAATGGATATATGAAGGACTAAGGAGTCTGAACTTGTTCTGGCCCAAGGAAATCACTTTTTAACAAAAATCCGTATTTGGTCTTAACTCGGGAAAAGAAGGCGATTCCTGTGTTTTGATCTCAAAAGAGGCCATTTATCCGGGTTTGTGCAGGTTTATGCATGGAACTTACTTAGAATGGATATATCTCTATGTATATATGAAGGACTAAGGAGTCTGAACTTGTTCTGGCCCAAGGAAATCATTTTTTAACAAAAATCCGTATTTCGTCTTAACTCGGGAAAAGAAGGCGATTCCTGTGTTTTGATCCCAAAAGAGGCCATTTATCCGGGTTTGTGCAGGTTTATGCATGGAACTTACTTAGAATGGATATATCTCTATGTATATATGAAGGACTAAGGAGTCTGAACTTGTTCTGGCCCAAGGAAATCATTTTTTAACAAAAATCCGTATTTCGTCTTAACTCGGGAAAAGAAGGCGATTCCTGTGTTTTGATCCCAAAAGAGGCCATTTATCCGGGTTTGTGCAGGTTTATGCAAGCAACCTACTTAGAATGGATATATATGTATGTATATATGAAGGACTAAGGAGTCTGAACTTGTTCTGGCCCAAGGAAATCACTTTTTAACAAAAATCCGTATTTCGTCTTAACTCGGGAAAAGAAGGCGATTCCTGTGTTTTGATCCCAAAAGAGGCCATTTATCCGGGTTTGTGCAGGTTTATGCATGGAACTTACTTAGAATGGATATATCTCTATGTATATATGAAGGACTAAGGAGTCTGAACTTGTTCTGGCCCAAGGAAATCATTTTTTAACAAAAATCCGTATTTCGTCTTAACTCGGGAAAAGAAGGCGATTCCTGTGTTTTGATCCCAAAAGAGGCCATTTATCCGGGTTTGTGCAGGTTTATGCAAGCAACCTACTTAGAATGGATATATATGTATGTATATATGAAGGACTAAGGAGTCTGAACTTGTTCTGGCCCAAGGAAATCACTTTTTAACAAAAATCCGTATTTCGTCTTAACTCGGGAAAAGAAGGCGATTCCTGTGTTTTGATCCCAAAAGAGGCCATTTATCCGGGTTTGTGCAGGTTTATGCATGGAACTTACTTAGAATGGATATATCTCTATGTATATATGAAGGACTAAGGAGTCTGAACTTGTTCTGGCCCAAGGAAATCATTTTTTAACAAAAATCCGTATTTCGTCTTAACTCGGGAAAAGAAGGCGATTCCTGTGTTTTGATCCCAAAAGAGGCCATTTATCCGGGTTTGTGCAGGTTTATGCAAGCAACTTACTTAGAATGGATATATATGTATGTATATATGAAGGACTAAGGAGTCTGAACTTGTTCTGGCCCAAGGAAATCACTTTTTAACAAAAATCCGTATTTCGTCTTAACTCGGGAAAAGAAGGCGATTCCTGTGTTTTGATCCAAAAGAGGCCATTTATCCGGGTTTGTGCAGGTTTATGCATGGAACTTACTTAGAATGGATATATCTCTATGTATATATGAAGGACTAAGGAGTCTGAACTTGTTCTGGCCCAAGGAAATCATTTTTTAACAAAAATCCGTATTTCGTCTTAACTCGGGAAAAGAAGGCGATTCCTGTGTTTTGATCCCAAAAGAGGCCATTTATCCGGGTTTGTGCAGGTTTATGCAAGCAACCTACTTAGAATGGATATATATGTATGTATATATGAAGGACTAAGGAGTCTGAACTTGTTCTGGCCCAAGGAAATCACTTTTTAACAAAAATCCGTATTTCGTCTTAACTCGGGAAAAGAAGGCGATTCCTGTGTTTCTTTCAGAAAAGGTCCTTTTTCTGAACTGGGATTCATGCCCAACATCCAGGCTCTCGTGCCCTGCCCACAGACACAAATCCAGGCCGAGTTTCAGCACCTCTGCATGGACAGCATTCATGGCTGCTTTCCTCTCCCAACAGCCAGTCTCTCATGCCCTGCCCACAGACACACATCCAGGCCGAGTTTCAGCACCTCTCCTCGGTCCAGTATTCATGGCTGCCGTCCTCTCCCAACAGCCAGTCTCTCATGCCCGGCCCAGAGACACACATCCAGGCCGAGTTTCAGCACCTCTCTTCGGTCAGGCAATCATCCCTGCTCCCCTCTCATAACGTCCAGGCACTCATGCCCTGCGCACAGACAAACAGAACCCAGGCCGAGTTTCAGCACCTCTGCTCGGACAGCATTCACGGCTTTTGTCCTCTCACAGCATCCAGTCTCTCATGCCCTGCGCAATGACACACATCCAGGCCTAGTTTCAGCACCTCTCCTCGGTCAGGAATTCATCCCTGCTCCCCTCTCAGAACATCCAGGCACTCATGCCCTGTGCAATGACACATCCAGGCCGAGTTTCAGCACCTCTCCTCGGTCAGGAATTCATCCCTGCTCCCCTCTCATAACGTCCAGTCACAGACACAGATCCAGGCCGAGTTTCAGCACCTCTCCTCGGTCCAGCATTCATCCCTGCTCCCCTCTCAGAACATCCAGGCACTCATGCCCTGTGCAATGACACATCCAGGCCGAGTTTCAGCACCTCTCCTCGGTCAGGAATTCATCCCTGCTCCCCTCTCATAACGTCCAGTCACAGACACAGATCCAGGCCGAGTTTCAGCACCTCTCCTCGGTCCAGCATGCATCCCTGCTCCACTCTCATAGCATCCAGGCACTCATGCCCTGCGCACAGACACACATCCTGGCCGAGTTTCAGCACCTCTCCTCGGTCCAGCATTCATCCCTGCTCCACTCTCATAGCATCCAGGCACTCATGCCCTGCGCACAGACACACATCCAGGCCGAGTTTCAGCACCTCTGCTCGGTCCAGCATTCATCCCTGCTCCACTCTCATAGCATCCAGGCACTCATGCCCTGCGCACAGACACACATCCTGGCCGAGTTTCAGCACCTCTCCTCGGTCCAGCATTCATCCCTGCTCCACTCTCATAGCATCCAGGCACTCATGCCCTGCGCACAGACACACATCCAGGCCGAGTTTCAGCACCTCTGCTCGGTCCAGCATTCATCCCTGCTCCACTCTCATAGCATCCAGGCACTCATGCCCTGCGCAATGACACATCCAGGCCGAGTTTCAGCACCTCTCCTCGGTCAGGCATTCATCCCTGCTCCCCTCTCA
>NW_027457401.1:20000-25000 GCF_027942865.1 Odontesthes bonariensis | reverse complement strand
CCAGCCTGGAGCTTCCAGCGGTCAGCCGCGCCTTGAATCCGCTCTCCAGCACCTTCCTCGGACTCATGCTCTGCCAAAGTCGGCCTCCCATCTTCCAGGAACCAGCCTGGAGCTTCCAGCGGTCAGCCGCGCCTTGAATCCGCTCTCCAGCACCTTCCTCGGACTCATGCTCTGCCAACGTCGGCCTCCCGTCTTCCAGGAACCAGCCTGGAGCTTCTAGCGGTCAGCCGCACCTTGAATCCGCTCTCCAGCACCTTCCTCGGACTCATGCTCTGCCAAAGTCGGCCTCACATCTTCCAGGAACCAGCCTGGAGCTTCCAGCGGTCAGCCGCACCTTGAATCCGCTCTCCAGCACCTTCCTCGGACACATTCTCCTCCAGGCCGGCCTCACATCTTCAAAGAACCAGCCTGGAGCCTTTAGCGGTCAGCCGCGCCTTGAATCCGCTCTCCAGCACCTTCCTCGGACTCATGCTCTGCCAAAGTCGGCCTCACATCTTCCAGGAACCAGCCTGGAGCTTCCAGCGGTCAGCCGCACCTTGAATCCGCTCTCAAGCACCTTCCTCGGACACATTCTCCTCCAGGCCGGCCTCCCGTCTTCCAGGAACCAGCCTGGAGCCTTTAGCGGTCAGCCGCGCCTTGAATCCGCTCTCAAGCACCTTCCTCGGACTCATGCTCTGCCGAAGTCGGCCTCACATCTTCCAGGAACCAGCCTGGAGCTTCTAGCGGTCAGCCGCACCTTGAATCCGCTCTCAAGCACCTTCCTCGGACTCATGCTCTGCCAAAGTCGGCCTCACATCTTCCAGGAACCGGCCTGGAGCTTCCAGCGGTCAGCCGCGCCTTGAATCCGCTCTCCAGCACCTTCCTCGGACTCATGCTCTGCCAAAGTCGGCCTCCCATCTTCCAGGAACCGGCCTGGAGCTTCTAGCGGTCAGCCGCGCCTTGAATCCGCTCTCCTGCACCCATCCTCGGACACACGTTCTTGCCTTTGGACCCCTCCTCCAGGAGCCAGGCTGGAGCTTTTGCCCCCTTCCTCCATCATTTCAGGCCGTGGAAAGTGTCATCTTTCGGATTATCAATTCACCGTCCCAGTCTGGTACTCAGATATTTTTCCGAAAACTGGGTTTCTGAAATCGTGCAGATGGTGTTTTCGTCGTCTGCTAATAACCTCGTCGTGTGGGAGAATAGGGGCGGGCCTTGGGCTGACTCGGCCCATCGTCCCCTTTTCCCGTTGTCTGACAGAAATTTTTTCAAACTTTATCACCCCTGGTACTATAAACTTTTTCACCTCTGGTACTATGTGGCACTTAGAAAATTTTCTCAACCGGGATTCTCACCCCTGGTACTTTTTGGCACTTAGAAAATATTTCTCAACCGGGCTTCATGCCCCTGGTACTTTTTGACACTTTGACGTTTTTCTGAACCGGGCTTCATGCCCCTGGTACTTTTTGACACTTTGACGTTTTTCTGAACCGGGCTTCATGCCCCTGGTACTTTTTGACACTTTGACGTTTTTCTGAACCGGGCTTCATGCCCCTGGTACTTTTTGACACTTTGACGTTTTTCTGAACCGGGCTTCATGCCCCTGGTACTTTTTGACACTTTGACGTTTTTCTGAACCGGGCTTCATGCCCCTGGTACTTTTTGACACTTTGGCGTTTTTCTGAACCGGGATAAAGGTCATTTAAAGAGGTGTGTGCATGGTTCCTACTTATAATGGATATATGAAGGACTAAGGAGTCTGAACTTGTTCTGGCCCAAGGAAATCACTTTTTAACAAAAATCCGTATTTGGTCTTAACTCGGGAAAAGAAGGCGATTCCTGTGTTTTGATCTCAAAAGAGGCCATTTATCCGGGTTTGTGCAGGTTTATGCATGGAACTTACTTAGAATGGATATATCTCTATGTATATATGAAGGACTAAGGAGTCTGAACTTGTTCTGGCCCAAGGAAATCATTTTTTAACAAAAATCCGTATTTCGTCTTAACTCGGGAAAAGAAGGCGATTCCTGTGTTTTGATCCCAAAAGAGGCCATTTATCCGGGTTTGTGCAGGTTTATGCATGGAACTTACTTAGAATGGATATATCTCTATGTATATATGAAGGACTAAGGAGTCTGAACTTGTTCTGGCCCAAGGAAATCATTTTTTAACAAAAATCCGTATTTCGTCTTAACTCGGGAAAAGAAGGCGATTCCTGTGTTTTGATCCCAAAAGAGGCCATTTATCCGGGTTTGTGCAGGTTTATGCAAGCAACCTACTTAGAATGGATATATATGTATGTATATATGAAGGACTAAGGAGTCTGAACTTGTTCTGGCCCAAGGAAATCACTTTTTAACAAAAATCCGTATTTCGTCTTAACTCGGGAAAAGAAGGCGATTCCTGTGTTTTGATCCCAAAAGAGGCCATTTATCCGGGTTTGTGCAGGTTTATGCATGGAACTTACTTAGAATGGATATATCTCTATGTATATATGAAGGACTAAGGAGTCTGAACTTGTTCTGGCCCAAGGAAATCATTTTTTAACAAAAATCCGTATTTCGTCTTAACTCGGGAAAAGAAGGCGATTCCTGTGTTTTGATCCCAAAAGAGGCCATTTATCCGGGTTTGTGCAGGTTTATGCAAGCAACCTACTTAGAATGGATATATATGTATGTATATATGAAGGACTAAGGAGTCTGAACTTGTTCTGGCCCAAGGAAATCACTTTTTAACAAAAATCCGTATTTCGTCTTAACTCGGGAAAAGAAGGCGATTCCTGTGTTTTGATCCCAAAAGAGGCCATTTATCCGGGTTTGTGCAGGTTTATGCATGGAACTTACTTAGAATGGATATATCTCTATGTATATATGAAGGACTAAGGAGTCTGAACTTGTTCTGGCCCAAGGAAATCATTTTTTAACAAAAATCCGTATTTCGTCTTAACTCGGGAAAAGAAGGCGATTCCTGTGTTTTGATCCCAAAAGAGGCCATTTATCCGGGTTTGTGCAGGTTTATGCAAGCAACTTACTTAGAATGGATATATATGTATGTATATATGAAGGACTAAGGAGTCTGAACTTGTTCTGGCCCAAGGAAATCACTTTTTAACAAAAATCCGTATTTCGTCTTAACTCGGGAAAAGAAGGCGATTCCTGTGTTTTGATCCCAAAAGAGGCCATTTATCCGGGTTTGTGCAGGTTTATGCATGGAACTTACTTAGAATGGATATATCTCTATGTATATATGAAGGACTAAGGAGTCTGAACTTGTTCTGGCCCAAGGAAATCATTTTTTAACAAAAATCCGTATTTCGTCTTAACTCGGGAAAAGAAGGCGATTCCTGTGTTTTGATCCCAAAAGAGGCCATTTATCCGGGTTTGTGCAGGTTTATGCAAGCAACCTACTTAGAATGGATATATATGTATGTATATATGAAGGACTAAGGAGTCTGAACTTGTTCTGGCCCAAGGAAATCACTTTTTAACAAAAATCCGTATTTCGTCTTAACTCGGGAAAAGAAGGCGATTCCTGTGTTTCTTTCAGAAAAGGTCCTTTTTCTGAACTGGGATTCATGCCCAACATCCAGGCTCTCGTGCCCTGCCCACAGACACAAATCCAGGCCGAGTTTCAGCACCTCTGCATGGACAGCATTCATGGCTGCTTTCCTCTCCCAACAGCCAGTCTCTCATGCCCTGCCCACAGACACACATCCAGGCCGAGTTTCAGCACCTCTCCTCGGTCCAGTATTCATGGCTGCCGTCCTCTCCCAACAGCCAGTCTCTCATGCCCGGCCCAGAGACACACATCCAGGCCGAGTTTCAGCACCTCTCTTCGGTCAGGCAATCATCCCTGCTCCCCTCTCATAACGTCCAGGCACTCATGCCCTGCGCACAGACAAACAGAACCCAGGCCGAGTTTCAGCACCTCTGCTCGGACAGCATTCACGGCTTTTGTCCTCTCACAGCATCCAGTCTCTCATGCCCTGCGCAATGACACACATCCAGGCCTAGTTTCAGCACCTCTCCTCGGTCAGGAATTCATCCCTGCTCCCCTCTCAGAACATCCAGGCACTCATGCCCTGTGCAATGACACATCCAGGCCGAGTTTCAGCACCTCTCCTCGGTCAGGAATTCATCCCTGCTCCCCTCTCATAACGTCCAGTCACAGACACAGATCCAGGCCGAGTTTCAGCACCTCTCCTCGGTCCAGCATTCATCCCTGCTCCCCTCTCAGAACATCCAGGCACTCATGCCCTGTGCAATGACACATCCAGGCCGAGTTTCAGCACCTCTCCTCGGTCAGGAATTCATCCCTGCTCCCCTCTCATAACGTCCAGTCACAGACACAGATCCAGGCCGAGTTTCAGCACCTCTCCTCGGTCCAGCATGCATCCCTGCTCCACTCTCATAGCATCCAGGCACTCATGCCCTGCGCACAGACACACATCCTGGCCGAGTTTCAGCACCTCTCCTCGGTCCAGCATTCATCCCTGCTCCACTCTCATAGCATCCAGGCACTCATGCCCTGCGCACAGACACACATCCAGGCCGAGTTTCAGCACCTCTGCTCGGTCCAGCATTCATCCCTGCTCCACTCTCATAGCATCCAGGCACTCATGCCCTGCGCACAGACACACATCCTGGCCGAGTTTCAGCACCTCTCCTCGGTCCAGCATTCATCCCTGCTCCACTCTCATAGCATCCAGGCACTCATGCCCTGCGCACAGACACACATCCAGGCCGAGTTTCAGCACCTCTGCTCGGTCCAGCATTCATCCCTGCTCCACTCTCATAGCATCCAGGCACTCATGCCCTGCGCAATGACACATCCAGGCCGAGTTTCAGCACCTCTCCTCGGTCAGGCATTCATCCCTGCTCCCCTCTCACAGCATCCAGGCACTCATGCCCTGCGCACAGTCACACACCCAGGCCGAGTTTCAGCACCTCTCCTCGGTCCAGCATTCATCCCTGCTCCCCTCTCACAGCATCCAGGCACTCATGCCCTGCGCACAGACACAC
>NW_027457401.1:0-7500 GCF_027942865.1 Odontesthes bonariensis | reverse complement strand
GAGCTTCTAGCGGTCAGCCGCACCTTGAATCCGCTCTCCAGCACCTTCCTCGGACTCATGCTCTGCCAAAGTCGGCCTCCCATCTTCCAGGAACCAGCCTGGAGCTTCTAGCGGTCAGCCGCACCTTGAATCCGCTCTCAAGCACCTTTCTCGGACTCATGCTCTGCCAAAGTCGGCCTCCCATCTTCCAGGAACCAGCCTGGAGCTTCCAGCGGTCATCCGCGCCTTGAATCCGCTCTCCAGCACCTTCCTCGGACTCATGCTCTGCCAAAGTCGGCCTCCCATCTTCCAGGAACCAGCCTGGAGCTTCCAGCGGTCAGCCGCGCCTTGAATCCGCTCTCCAGCACCTATCTCGGACACACTCTCCTCCAGGCCGGCCTCACATCTTCAAAGAACCAGCCTGGAGCTCCTAGCGGACAGCCGAGCCTTGAATCCGCTCTCCAGCACCTTCCTCGGACTCATGCTCTGCCAAAGTCGGCCTCACATCTTCCAGGAACCAGCCTGGAGCTTCTAGCGGTCAGCCGCACCTTGAATCCGCTCTCAAGCACCTTCCTCGGACTCATGCTCTGCCAAAGTCGGCCTCACATCTTCCAGGAACCAGCCTGGAGCTTCCAGCGGTCAGCCGCACCTTGAATCCGCTCTCCAGCACCTTCCTCGGACTCAAGCTCTGCCAAAGTCGGCCTCCCATCTTCCAGGAACCAGCCTGGAGCTTCTAGCGGTCAGCCGCACCTTGAATCCGCTCTCAAGCACCTTTCTCGGACTCATGCTCTGCCAAAGTCGGCCTCCCATCTTCCAGGAACCAGCCTGGAGCTTCCAGCGGTCATCCGCGCCTTGAATCCGCTCTCCAGCACCTTCCTCGGACTCATGCTCTGCCAAAGTCGGCCTCCCATCTTCCAGGAACCAGCCTGGAGCTTCCAGCGGTCAGCCGCGCCTTGAATCCGCTCTCCAGCACCTATCTCGGACACACTCTCCTCCAGGCCGGCCTCACATCTTCAAAGAACCAGCCTGGAGCTTCCAGCGGTCAGCCGCACCTTGAATCCGCTCTCCAGCACCTATCTCGGACTCATTCTCCTCCAGGCCGGCCTCACATCTTCAAAGAACCAGCCTGGAGCTTCCAGCGGTCAGCCGCACCTTGAATCCGCTCTCCAGCACCTATCTCGGACTCATTCTCCTCCAGGCCGGCCTCACATCTTCAAAGAACCAGCCTGGAGCTCCCAGCGGACAGCCGAGCCTTGAATCCGCTCTCCAGCACCTTCCTCGGACTCATGCTCTGCCAAAGTCGGCCTCCCATCTTCCAGGAACCAGCCTGGAGCTTCCAGCGGTCAGCCGCGCCTTGAATCCGCTCTCCAGCACCTTCCTCGGACTCATGCTCTGCCAAAGTCGGCCTCCCATCTTCCAGGAACCAGCCTGGAGCTTCCAGCGGTCAGCCGCGCCTTGAATCCGCTCTCCAGCACCTATCTCGGACACACTCTCCTCCAGGCCGGCCTCACATCTTCAAAGAACCAGCCTGGAGCTTCCAGCGGTCAGCCGCACCTTGAATCCGCTCTCCAGCACCTTCCTCGGACTCATTCTCCTCCAGGCCGGCCTCACATCTTCAAAGAACCAGCCTGGAGCTCCCAGCGGACAGCCGAGCCTTGAATCCGCTCTCCAGCACCTTCCTCGGACTCATGCTCTGCCAAAGTCGGCCTCCCATCTTCCAGGAACCAGCCTGGAGCTTCCAGCGGTCAGCCGCGCCTTGAATCCGCTCTCCAGCACCTTCCTCGGACTCATGCTCTGCCAAAGTCGGCCTCCCATCTTCCAGGAACCAGCCTGGAGCTTCCAGCGGTCAGCCGCGCCTTGAATCCGCTCTCCAGCACCTATCTCGGACACACTCTCCTCCAGGCCGGCCTCACATCTTCAAAGAACCAGCCTGGAGCTCCTAGCGGACAGCCGAGCCTTGAATCCGCTCTCCAGCACCTTCCTCGGACTCATGCTCTGCCAAAGTCGGCCTCCCATCTTCCAGGAACCAGCCTGGAGCTTCCAGCGGTCAGCCGCGCCTTGAATCCGCTCTCCAGCACCTTCCTCGGACTCATGCTCTGCCAAAGTCGGCCTCCCATCTTCCAGGAACCAGCCTGGAGCTTCCAGCGGTCAGCCGCGCCTTGAATCCGCTCTCCAGCACCTTCCTCGGACTCATGCTCTGCCAAAGTCGGCCTCCCATCTTCCAGGAACCAGCCTGGAGCTTCCAGCGGTCAGCCGCGCCTTGAATCCGCTCTCCAGCACCTTCCTCGGACTCATGCTCTGCCAACGTCGGCCTCCCGTCTTCCAGGAACCAGCCTGGAGCTTCTAGCGGTCAGCCGCACCTTGAATCCGCTCTCCAGCACCTTCCTCGGACTCATGCTCTGCCAAAGTCGGCCTCACATCTTCCAGGAACCAGCCTGGAGCTTCCAGCGGTCAGCCGCACCTTGAATCCGCTCTCCAGCACCTTCCTCGGACACATTCTCCTCCAGGCCGGCCTCACATCTTCAAAGAACCAGCCTGGAGCCTTTAGCGGTCAGCCGCGCCTTGAATCCGCTCTCCAGCACCTTCCTCGGACTCATGCTCTGCCAAAGTCGGCCTCACATCTTCCAGGAACCAGCCTGGAGCTTCCAGCGGTCAGCCGCACCTTGAATCCGCTCTCAAGCACCTTCCTCGGACACATTCTCCTCCAGGCCGGCCTCCCGTCTTCCAGGAACCAGCCTGGAGCCTTTAGCGGTCAGCCGCGCCTTGAATCCGCTCTCAAGCACCTTCCTCGGACTCATGCTCTGCCGAAGTCGGCCTCACATCTTCCAGGAACCAGCCTGGAGCTTCTAGCGGTCAGCCGCACCTTGAATCCGCTCTCAAGCACCTTCCTCGGACTCATGCTCTGCCAAAGTCGGCCTCACATCTTCCAGGAACCGGCCTGGAGCTTCCAGCGGTCAGCCGCGCCTTGAATCCGCTCTCCAGCACCTTCCTCGGACTCATGCTCTGCCAAAGTCGGCCTCCCATCTTCCAGGAACCGGCCTGGAGCTTCTAGCGGTCAGCCGCGCCTTGAATCCGCTCTCCTGCACCCATCCTCGGACACACGTTCTTGCCTTTGGACCCCTCCTCCAGGAGCCAGGCTGGAGCTTTTGCCCCCTTCCTCCATCATTTCAGGCCGTGGAAAGTGTCATCTTTCGGATTATCAATTCACCGTCCCAGTCTGGTACTCAGATATTTTTCCGAAAACTGGGTTTCTGAAATCGTGCAGATGGTGTTTTCGTCGTCTGCTAATAACCTCGTCGTGTGGGAGAATAGGGGCGGGCCTTGGGCTGACTCGGCCCATCGTCCCCTTTTCCCGTTGTCTGACAGAAATTTTTTCAAACTTTATCACCCCTGGTACTATAAACTTTTTCACCTCTGGTACTATGTGGCACTTAGAAAATTTTCTCAACCGGGATTCTCACCCCTGGTACTTTTTGGCACTTAGAAAATATTTCTCAACCGGGCTTCATGCCCCTGGTACTTTTTGACACTTTGACGTTTTTCTGAACCGGGCTTCATGCCCCTGGTACTTTTTGACACTTTGACGTTTTTCTGAACCGGGCTTCATGCCCCTGGTACTTTTTGACACTTTGACGTTTTTCTGAACCGGGCTTCATGCCCCTGGTACTTTTTGACACTTTGACGTTTTTCTGAACCGGGCTTCATGCCCCTGGTACTTTTTGACACTTTGACGTTTTTCTGAACCGGGCTTCATGCCCCTGGTACTTTTTGACACTTTGGCGTTTTTCTGAACCGGGATAAAGGTCATTTAAAGAGGTGTGTGCATGGTTCCTACTTATAATGGATATATGAAGGACTAAGGAGTCTGAACTTGTTCTGGCCCAAGGAAATCACTTTTTAACAAAAATCCGTATTTGGTCTTAACTCGGGAAAAGAAGGCGATTCCTGTGTTTTGATCTCAAAAGAGGCCATTTATCCGGGTTTGTGCAGGTTTATGCATGGAACTTACTTAGAATGGATATATCTCTATGTATATATGAAGGACTAAGGAGTCTGAACTTGTTCTGGCCCAAGGAAATCATTTTTTAACAAAAATCCGTATTTCGTCTTAACTCGGGAAAAGAAGGCGATTCCTGTGTTTTGATCCCAAAAGAGGCCATTTATCCGGGTTTGTGCAGGTTTATGCATGGAACTTACTTAGAATGGATATATCTCTATGTATATATGAAGGACTAAGGAGTCTGAACTTGTTCTGGCCCAAGGAAATCATTTTTTAACAAAAATCCGTATTTCGTCTTAACTCGGGAAAAGAAGGCGATTCCTGTGTTTTGATCCCAAAAGAGGCCATTTATCCGGGTTTGTGCAGGTTTATGCAAGCAACCTACTTAGAATGGATATATATGTATGTATATATGAAGGACTAAGGAGTCTGAACTTGTTCTGGCCCAAGGAAATCACTTTTTAACAAAAATCCGTATTTCGTCTTAACTCGGGAAAAGAAGGCGATTCCTGTGTTTTGATCCCAAAAGAGGCCATTTATCCGGGTTTGTGCAGGTTTATGCATGGAACTTACTTAGAATGGATATATCTCTATGTATATATGAAGGACTAAGGAGTCTGAACTTGTTCTGGCCCAAGGAAATCATTTTTTAACAAAAATCCGTATTTCGTCTTAACTCGGGAAAAGAAGGCGATTCCTGTGTTTTGATCCCAAAAGAGGCCATTTATCCGGGTTTGTGCAGGTTTATGCAAGCAACCTACTTAGAATGGATATATATGTATGTATATATGAAGGACTAAGGAGTCTGAACTTGTTCTGGCCCAAGGAAATCACTTTTTAACAAAAATCCGTATTTCGTCTTAACTCGGGAAAAGAAGGCGATTCCTGTGTTTTGATCCCAAAAGAGGCCATTTATCCGGGTTTGTGCAGGTTTATGCATGGAACTTACTTAGAATGGATATATCTCTATGTATATATGAAGGACTAAGGAGTCTGAACTTGTTCTGGCCCAAGGAAATCATTTTTTAACAAAAATCCGTATTTCGTCTTAACTCGGGAAAAGAAGGCGATTCCTGTGTTTTGATCCCAAAAGAGGCCATTTATCCGGGTTTGTGCAGGTTTATGCAAGCAACTTACTTAGAATGGATATATATGTATGTATATATGAAGGACTAAGGAGTCTGAACTTGTTCTGGCCCAAGGAAATCACTTTTTAACAAAAATCCGTATTTCGTCTTAACTCGGGAAAAGAAGGCGATTCCTGTGTTTTGATCCCAAAAGAGGCCATTTATCCGGGTTTGTGCAGGTTTATGCATGGAACTTACTTAGAATGGATATATCTCTATGTATATATGAAGGACTAAGGAGTCTGAACTTGTTCTGGCCCAAGGAAATCATTTTTTAACAAAAATCCGTATTTCGTCTTAACTCGGGAAAAGAAGGCGATTCCTGTGTTTTGATCCCAAAAGAGGCCATTTATCCGGGTTTGTGCAGGTTTATGCAAGCAACCTACTTAGAATGGATATATATGTATGTATATATGAAGGACTAAGGAGTCTGAACTTGTTCTGGCCCAAGGAAATCACTTTTTAACAAAAATCCGTATTTCGTCTTAACTCGGGAAAAGAAGGCGATTCCTGTGTTTCTTTCAGAAAAGGTCCTTTTTCTGAACTGGGATTCATGCCCAACATCCAGGCTCTCGTGCCCTGCCCACAGACACAAATCCAGGCCGAGTTTCAGCACCTCTGCATGGACAGCATTCATGGCTGCTTTCCTCTCCCAACAGCCAGTCTCTCATGCCCTGCCCACAGACACACATCCAGGCCGAGTTTCAGCACCTCTCCTCGGTCCAGTATTCATGGCTGCCGTCCTCTCCCAACAGCCAGTCTCTCATGCCCGGCCCAGAGACACACATCCAGGCCGAGTTTCAGCACCTCTCTTCGGTCAGGCAATCATCCCTGCTCCCCTCTCATAACGTCCAGGCACTCATGCCCTGCGCACAGACAAACAGAACCCAGGCCGAGTTTCAGCACCTCTGCTCGGACAGCATTCACGGCTTTTGTCCTCTCACAGCATCCAGTCTCTCATGCCCTGCGCAATGACACACATCCAGGCCTAGTTTCAGCACCTCTCCTCGGTCAGGAATTCATCCCTGCTCCCCTCTCAGAACATCCAGGCACTCATGCCCTGTGCAATGACACATCCAGGCCGAGTTTCAGCACCTCTCCTCGGTCAGGAATTCATCCCTGCTCCCCTCTCATAACGTCCAGTCACAGACACAGATCCAGGCCGAGTTTCAGCACCTCTCCTCGGTCCAGCATTCATCCCTGCTCCCCTCTCAGAACATCCAGGCACTCATGCCCTGTGCAATGACACATCCAGGCCGAGTTTCAGCACCTCTCCTCGGTCAGGAATTCATCCCTGCTCCCCTCTCATAACGTCCAGTCACAGACACAGATCCAGGCCGAGTTTCAGCACCTCTCCTCGGTCCAGCATGCATCCCTGCTCCACTCTCATAGCATCCAGGCACTCATGCCCTGCGCACAGACACACATCCTGGCCGAGTTTCAGCACCTCTCCTCGGTCCAGCATTCATCCCTGCTCCACTCTCATAGCATCCAGGCACTCATGCCCTGCGCACAGACACACATCCAGGCCGAGTTTCAGCACCTCTGCTCGGTCCAGCATTCATCCCTGCTCCACTCTCATAGCATCCAGGCACTCATGCCCTGCGCACAGACACACATCCTGGCCGAGTTTCAGCACCTCTCCTCGGTCCAGCATTCATCCCTGCTCCACTCTCATAGCATCCAGGCACTCATGCCCTGCGCACAGACACACATCCAGGCCGAGTTTCAGCACCTCTGCTCGGTCCAGCATTCATCCCTGCTCCACTCTCATAGCATCCAGGCACTCATGCCCTGCGCAATGACACATCCAGGCCGAGTTTCAGCACCTCTCCTCGGTCAGGCATTCATCCCTGCTCCCCTCTCACAGCATCCAGGCACTCATGCCCTGCGCACAGTCACACACCCAGGCCGAGTTTCAGCACCTCTCCTCGGTCCAGCATTCATCCCTGCTCCCCTCTCACAGCATCCAGGCACTCATGCCCTGCGCACAGACACACATCCAGGCCGAGTTTCAGCACCTCTCCTCGGTCCAGCATTCATCCCTGCTCCCCTCTCAGAACATCCAGGCACTCATGCCCTGCGCACAGACACACATCCAGGCCGAGTTTCAGCACCTCTCCTCGGTCAGGCATTCATCCCTGCTCCCCTCTCAGAACATCCAGGCACTCATGCCCTGCGCAACGACATCACTCCGCAAAGGAAAGCTTTTGCGGTGTTTCTTTCTCAAAAAAGGCAATTTAAAGAGGTTTAAGCATGGAACCTACTCAGAATGAACATATACATAACGGACTAAGGAGTCTGAACTTGGTTTGGCCCAAGGAAATCATTTTTTAACAAAAATCCGTATTTCGTCTTAACTCGGGAAAAGAAGGCGATTCCTGGGTTTCTCTC
>NW_027457400.1:0-50860 GCF_027942865.1 Odontesthes bonariensis | reverse complement strand
AACCAACGAGGCCAAATGCTTTCCTGCTCTGTTTCCATTGGGTGGACCTACATTCCACGATGAAAGGGAATCAAAAATAACTCTGTCACGTTACCTGAACTGTCGCATTCTCAACGCTGATGGACGTTTTGGTCGCAACACAGACTACATATTTTATGCACAGTACATATCAGAAGTGCATCAAGTCATATCTGGTGTATCAGTGGCAATGCGCAAAGGTGGCGGCAAATCATCTCTGAAAGAAGCATCAAACATGTTGTTGAACTCAGATTCACTCAGTAAAATATTACGAAATGATGAAGGGTACAAGTTCTTGCGAGGAATTCGTGGAACCCCACCTTACTGGATGGCAGTACAGAAAGATTTGTTCAGTATGATTCGACAACTGTCAATTCCAACGTTTTTCATAAGCATGTCAAGTGCTGATCTGAGATGGCCTGAAATGCTTGCTTCTCTTTTGAGGTTAGAAGGAAAAGAAACACCTGTGGAGGAACTTGACTGGTCTCAAAAATGTGCGTTGATTGGAAGAAATCCAGTTACTGCAGCAAGAATGTTTGACTATCGATGGCATTGTTTTCTTCGTGATGTAATCCTGTCACCAGCTGAACCCATAGGCAAAATAAAGGACTACTTCTATCGAGTTGAATTCCAACAGCGTGGTTCTCCTCATGTTCACTGTTTGTTTTGGGTGGAAGATGCACCAAAGATTGATAAAGACAGTGATGCTGATGTGGTACGTTTCATAGACAGATACATTTCCTGTGATATTCCACCAGAGTCTGATGCAGAGCTTCATGAGGTTGTGAGCAGCGTACAAAGACACAGCACAAAACACTCAAAAACATGCCGTAAGAAAAATACAGTGTGCCGATTCAATTTCCCACGACCTCCATCAAGCCGTACTTTCATTACAAGAGCTGGGAACTCAGAGGACCTGAATGGAAAAGATGAAAATACCAATGCCAATGCAATCATAAAGAAGGTGAAAACAGCGCTGGCCAATCCTGACCTGAGTTTTGATACAGCTGATGCTTTTTTTGAGTCTCTTGGGATACATCAAGGCCTGTTTGAGAGAGCATACACCATATGTTCCAAAAAGAAAAGCATTGTCCATAAGCGAAATCCGTCTGATATTTGGGTGAACCAGTACAATAAAGACTTACTGCGTGCTTGGCAAGGAAACATGGACATTCAGTATATCACCGACGCCTATTCTGTTGTGGTCTATATACTGTCATACATCACAAAAGCAGAGCAAGAAATGGGTTTGCTGTTACAGCGTGCACAGAAGGAGGCGATGAATGGCAATCTTGATGCAAAAGCTGCATTCAAACAGCTCGGCAGCGTCTACCTGCACAACAGAGAAGTTTCAGCTCAAGAGGCAGTGTATCGTTTGACTCGTATGCGTTTGAAGGAATGTTCTCGTGATGTACAGTTTATTCCTGTTGGTGAAAATCCTGTTAGAATGAGTTTGCCTTTGCATGTGCTCCAAGCTAGAGCTCAGCTCCAACAGCCTGATGATGACAGTAGCATTTGGATGACTAATGTGGTGGAAAGATACAAAAGTAGACCCAGATCAGCAGAAATGGAGGAGTTATGCCTTGCCAGCTTTTGCTCTCAGTACAGAGTTCTTTCAAAGTCTGAGGTTTCACCACAAAGAGAATCACAGGACATAATACAACTGAACAACAACCGTGGCTTCATCAGAAAAAGGACCAGAACACAGCCTGCTGTTGTGAGATATCCCAGGTTTTCACACACAAAAAATCCAGAAAAGTACTTTCATTCATTGCTGCAGCTGTTTTTGCCTTATTATGAGGACTTCCACCTCAGACCGCCTCAGTTTGAAACATACGAACAGTTCTACACAACTGGTGCAGTGAAATGTGGCTCTGACATCCAAAAAGTGCAGTCAATTGTGGACTCCAACAAAGCTTTATTTGAAAAAGAAAGCGATGAGATTGACAAAGCCAAACAGTTGCTGGATAACGACATTGATTTAGAAGACGCTTGGGCTCAGATATGTCCAGAAACAGAAAGCGAACGTCTCAGTTGTTTGGATATGAAACCCAAAGCTGTAGATGATGAAGAAGGCAGTGATGATGTTGGTGATCTTATTCCTGACCTGACAGCAAATCCACAGACAACGTGCACTCTGGAAACTAATCACATGACAATGCCCCGAGATGCTGCACTAGGTTTATTGCGAACACTGAATGAAGAGCAGGCAGCAATATTTTATGCTGTACGTCGGTGGTGTCTGCAGATACTCTTTGGACAGAATCCTGAACCGTTGCGATTGTTCATTACTGGTGGAGCAGGAACAGGCAAATCCCATTTGATCAAAGCCATCCAGTACGAATCTACACGACTGCTGTCACAGATTTCTGACAATCCAGATGATCTGACTGTGCTCCTTACAGCGCCCACTGGTGTGGCTGCATATAACATTGGTGCTGCAACTATTCACAGTACATTCTCCATTGGTGCAAATGTTAAGCTGCCATATCAACCTCTTGGTGATGAGAAGGTAAATACTTTAAGGATGAAAATGCGAAACTTGCAGATTTTGATCATTGATGAAGTGTCCATGGTTGACCACCGTCTTTTGTCCTACGTTCATGGCAGACTACGTCAAATAAAACAGACTGGTGATTATTCTTTGTTTGCAAATGTTTCCCTGATCTGCGTGGGTGACTTCTTTCAGTTGAGACCTGTCAAAGGCACACCTCTTTTTTCTGACAACACAGAAGCCAACATGTGGGACAACAACTTTGAAGTGGCTGAGCTTACCAAAGTTTTGAGGCAAGAAAATGCAGAATTTGCGGAGATGCTGAATCGTCTCAGAGTTCGTAAAAAGAATGAACATCTCAGTGGGCATGATGTGTTTGCATTAAAACAACGTGAAACTGGTGAAGACTCCACAGACATTCACATATATGCTACAAATGCAGAGGTTGATAAATACAATATCACTAGACTGCAAAAGCATTGCCCAGATGCAATCAGCATAGATGCCCAAGATTTTACACGGAGTCCCAAAACTGGAAGAATGGAACCAAAATTAGGCTTCCATACAAAGGTTTTCAACTCGTGCTTGCCAAGGTGTGTGTCTTTGGGCATTGGAGCAAAGGTGATGTTGAAGAAAAATATAGACGTGTCTGACGGCCTCGTCAATGGTGTGTGTGGTACGGTTGTGGAAATTATTAATGGTGAAGATAAGGATGACATTCCTATTGCTATCCATGTTGAGTTTGAAAACCCTAATGTTGGAAAGATGCAGAGGTCAAAATCCAAAAGAAACTCTGAACGCTCTACAATTGTGGAGGTACAAGAGGATCAAGTATCAAATGCTGGTGGAATACGAAGGCAATTTCCTCTCACCCTGGCTTGGGCAATGACGGTACATAAGTGCCAAGGTGTTACTGTTGACAGAGCTGTTGTATCACTCAACAAAATCTTTGCTGCAGGGCAAGCATATGTTGCATTGAGTCGTGTGAGAACTCTTGATGGACTGATTATTAAGGACTTCAAAGAGACAGCTATATTTTGTGATGACAAAGTAGACACAGCCATGAAGAGCTTGCCAAAGTTCAACTTCAAAAGTATTGGTTCACCTGACGTTGATCCGGTCTGCACGATTGCACTTCACAATGTACAGAGTTTGAATGCTCACTTTGACGACATGCAATCCCACAAAACCCTAATGAAAGCTGACTGTATTTGTTTAACAGAGACATGGCTCAATGCAGACACCGAAGACCAGCCACAACTACCGGGGTATGTCTTTAATCACAATCCAAGAGGTAACTGTTACGATGACTCTGACACAGTTTTTGCAGCATTGAAACAACAGCAAAGAGGAGGAGTTGGTTTGTATTATTCAGACAACATTGATGTGCAGGTGTCAATTCCAAAGAGATGCAACTTGGAATGTTTGTATTTCCATATGTCTCATGTCAATTTGACTGCTGTTGTTTTGTACAGGCCATCTTCCTATAAGATTGACATGTTTCGAAAGCAGTTATCACAGGTTGTCTTTGAACTTGAGAAACATGCAGGGAGGAAGATGATCATGGGAGACTTCAATGAGGATGTCTTTGTATCTTCTACTGTGGCAAAATTCCTGGAACAACATGGATACACCCAACATGTCCAAGCAGCTACAACAGAAAGAGGTACGTTAATAGATCATGTTTACTGTAAAGATGTAGGAGATATTGTTGTCGATGTTGTACAAACATACTACAGCTTTCATGATGCAATTCTTATCTCATTGTTGTAATATTTGTGTTTGCTCCGTGAGTTATTCACCATTAGATGTTCTACACATGTACCGTCCGCTACTTGGGGCTTGGGTGGGTCGCAAGGAGAGAGCTAAAATTGAGGACGGCTCCTTGCAGGGCGTGGGAGGGTATGTAAGCCATTTTCCAATATAAGTTTTATGTTTTGAGACCACAGCTGTAGGCATGGGCCGGTATGAGATTCTGTCGGTATGATAACCTTAGGCAAAGTTTCAAATTTTGACTGATGCACGACTATGCGGCAACCAAAAAACAGGCAGGGAAAAAAGTTCAGGGGGCTCGCCTCCTTCAGCCATCGTCTGTATTCATACTGAAAATCAAGATCGAGCGAGCTTTTGCCCTTCTGCTCCATGGGAGGTTTCTGTCCTCCCTGAGCTCGCCTCAGGACACCTGCGTTACCGTTTGACAGGTGTACCGCCCCAGTTAAACTCCCCACCTGCCACTGTCCGCGGAGCGGTTCACGCCCCTTGACACCAGAAGAAAGAGCCCGCTTTGAGTAAGTGAAAAACCTTTGGGTTTTGAAAAGGTTTTGAAACCTTGACTTTTTCATACCTTGAAACCAGTAACCGGCCCATGCCTACAGCTAGTTGGCATGCTTTACAAGTGTGTGGAACCTCAGTCCCGGGGACCATTTGCCATTTGATGTGACAGTTATGGGACCATTCACTGCATTGTTTCTGTGCCTGAGTGAGTAATACAAGGCTACACATTTACTTTCACTTTCTTTATCTGTGTTCCATTCAACATTAATTCTTGTTAGGCTTGTTTTGGTTCATTTGTTGTTTTTTATTTCATCACTGTGCATATGTAATGGACTTAAGTATGACTTAAGGATTACTCTGTGTGTGTGGAGCAGGATGTGTTTTGCTATTTGCATCATGAAATGGCAACAAAGTCAATCACTTTCTGAACAAAAGATGCTATGCAATGTAAACAAAATTTTTATTGGATTTGTTTTTCTGAAGGGAAGCATTTCAAATCAGAAAATGGACAGTTGTTTTGCAAATGCCAACTAAGGAATTTTGCCCTCTTTAAGGTGCACAACAAAAGTATGTTTGTAAGCTTCCTAATGTCAAAGGACTGTACAAATCATGTTTTCCCAAAACCTAAAAAGCTGTGTGGACACAACACCTTGCCTATCTACCTGCTCCAATTCCATGGCATGTACTGATGATGAGACAAGCAAAGACTTTTGGACATCAGCAAAACAAGCTGCAAAAGCAGCTGTGACTCTTCTGGCTTTGGCATCCTTGGTGTTTAGCAAAGCTCAAGTGTCTCCATCTGTGCTCTGGAACTTAAGAAAAAACTACAACTCTTGGGAATATGATTGTTGGAACCAGTCATGAAAATTTGGTGAGTATCTCTACTTTCACAATTTGAAATTCATGTGTCTTTTACAACATTTATTGAACAGACATTATTCTCTGTTTGTTGCTCACAGTAGGGTTCCACCTGTGGTTCTTGCCTGATTTCTGTATTTCAAACTATGCCCTGTCCGTCCAAGACCCATTTGAAGAAAAAAAATGACAGAAGTCTGACTCAATGTTCCTTGATTTAATTTTATTATGTGAGTATCAATTCATGCTTTTGCTTTACATAAATGTATAACCTTTGTATTCTGCCCATGCTGTAACATGTTCATGCTGTAAAGTCCTTTGTTTTATTCATTACTAGATGGATGTCTTACATCTGCAGCCCACCGAGGGATTTTACCAGCCACAGAACCTTTTGATGGTCATCAACCTTTACTATCCATGGTCCTACCTGAAGACTGCTGTTTCACTGTACCCCTTCCGAACGACAAAAGTCTGATTCCCAGAAATTTTCCTGTGACATAACATGTAAGTATACACACTGTTCCAAGAGACATTTTAATTGTTATTGTTCTATGTTGTGCAACACTATGAATGAAGTGCTTTATTATTTTAAATAGCCTGCTGAGGAACATGTATCTATCTATCTAGTATGCATGTTTTGTAAATTGTTCCTCACAACAAATTGTTCATTGCCAGGCATTGTACGTGCACCGAGGGTCATGTCGCAACAACATCCATCGAACAACAGGACAACACTGTGTTATCAGTACCAGCATGGAATATCATCTCAACTCAATTTGACTGCCCGAAGCTGATTGATGTGATCTGTGGACGTATCAGCAAAGCTCTACAGGTTGATGTGGCTGCTTTAACGTCTGCTGCAGAGACTTACCGAGACTGTCTGGAGCAGTCTCCTATCTCCTCTACTACTTCTGCAGCTACTAATGTTCAGGACATCAACTCCTCCATGCCTGCTTTTGTGACTTTCATAAATGGTGAAAGTGCTGACTGCTCCTGCAGTCAAATTGGCTGTACATACTGCACAGTCTCTATGTAATAAGATGTTTGTTTTAAATGAGTGTTTCATTGCTCTTAATTCCCTCATCACTTAAAACAACGGGGGAACTTTCTCTGTGGTTATGCCCATGATCTGGGATTACGTCATTCATATCAAATGTTGTACAACTATAGATAGTTTTGAGACAAACCTGAAAACACATTTTCCCTTTGGTCCATAATTCCGATTAATTTAATTTTCTCCTTCCAATCTTACTCTGTTTTTATAATCTTTGTTTGTATGTTTCTTTTGTTATTAAATTTTTTTTTTAAATACTCTTGATCATTTATATTTGGTCTTCTATCATTATTATTATAATTGCTGAGACACAGTACATGCCTACGTAAAATACTGACATCTTCCAAAGGTCAAAGATCACCAAATGTTATAGCTTGGTGTGGGGAAATAGGGACAATGCCAACTCATGCTGTGTCAAACTATTGGCAATGATTGAACTACCAAACAATTCATGGTTTTTCCTGCTTATGTGCGGCTTGGTCTGAGGTTTCTATGTGCCAAGTCCCGTGGAGATTTGAGAATCCCAGTGGCCTGAAATGCTTTTTGAAGGATTTCTATTAAATTCAAAATGGCGGAACATCCAAGATGGCGCTGATGACGTCATGGGGTATGAGGTGCGTTGACCTCGTCTATATCCAGGGATTCCAACGGTACCTCATTTATGAAATTTGGACCAAGGGATCCAAAGATATGAGCAAAAATGCATTTTTGATACATATAGCGCCACCTATTGGCCAAACGTCACCAAACTTCTTGGGCCTCTTACCTTAGCAGTCTTGAGTCTGTGTTATAAGTTTGACGTGATAACATCTAATGGTTGCCAAGATATGACCTCACTTCCGGTTTGGCGGCGTCAACCTCAAGTTTGATGGGCTTTTATGGAAAATCGGAAGCGTAATTAAAAATTCCACATGATAACTTTTGTGCGGCTTGGTCTTAAGAGTCTATGTGCCAAGTTTCGTGAAAATCGAACAATCTCTGTGGCCTGAAATGCTTTTTTAAGCTTTTTGATTAAATTCAAAATGGCGGAAAATCTAAGTATACGCAAATTGACGTCATGGGGTGCGTTAGACTCGTCATGATCCAAGGATTCCAGCAATGCTTCATTTGTGAAATTTGGACCAAGTAGTCCAAAGTTATTAGGCTGAATGCACTTTGAATTTTGGCGTGTTGGTGGCGCTAGAGAGTAAGCTCTTGGGCCATGAAAATTCCTGACTTTGGCATTGGCACTTGGCTGATTACGTGTGCCAAATTTCACAACTTTTTACCATAGCGTTGCAGCAGAAAGTGGAGGAATAACAAGCCGCGATGTGGGGGCCTAGCAGATTGGCACAATAAGGAAGGCTTGGGCTGCTCAGGAATGCGTCTTGAGTCCATGCAGCAAGTTTGGCCTCGATACATCAATGGATCGCAGAGATTTGGCCAAATGTCACGTTTGCGCGTCGGCGTAGAGTTTGATTGGCTGTCACGGGCAAACGGAAGTGAAATGAGAAAATCCACCTGATAACTTATGTGCGGCTTGGTCTGACGATTCTATGTGCCAAGTCCCGTCGAGATTGGACAATAGGCGTGGCCTTAAATGTGTTTTGAATGTTTTCGATTAAATTAAAAATGGCGGAAAATCCAAGATGGCGCACATGACGACATGAGGTGGATTATCCCCGTCTCTATCCAGTGATTCCATTGGTATCTCATTTGTGACATTTGGACCAAAGAGTCCAAAGATATAAGCAAAAAGACATTTTGGCTACATATAGCGCCACCTATTGGCCAAATGTCACCAAACTTCTTGGGCCTATTACTTTAGCGGTCTTGAGACTGTGTTAGAAGTTTGACGTCATAACATCAAATGGTTGCCAAGATATGACCTCACTTCCGGTTTGGCGGCGTCAACCTCAAGTTTGATTGGCTTTTATGGAAAATCGGAAGCCTAATTAAAAATTCCACATGATAACTTTTGTGCGGCTTGGTCTTAAGAGTCTATGTGCCAAGTTTCGTGACGATTTGACAATTTGTGTGACCTGAAATGCTTTTTTAAGCTTTTTGATAAAATTCAAAATGGCGGAAAATCTAAGCATACGCAAATTGACGTCATAGGGTGCGTTGGACTCGTCATGATCCAAGGATTCCAACGATGCCTCATTTCTGAAATTCGGACCAAGTAGTCAAAAGTTATTAGGCTGAATGCACTTTGAACTTTGACGTGTTGGTGGCGCTAGAGAGTAAGCTCTTGGGCAATGAAAATTCTTGAGTTTGTGATTGGCACTTGGCTAATTATGTGTGCCAAATTTCACAACTTTTTACCATAGCATTCATGGGGCTGCCATAGACTTCAATTGCAGCAGAAAGTAGAGGAATAATAATAATAATAATAATAATAGGAAAAGCTACTAACTCAATGGGTTCCTGCAGCTTCGCTGCTAGGACCCCCAATAATAATAGGAAAAGCTACTAACTCAATGGGTTCCTGCAGCTTCGCTGCTAGGACCCCCAATAAATATAGCTGCAAGCAGCGATGTGGGGGTCCTAGCAGAATGGCACAATAGGCAAGGCTTGGGCTGCTCAGGATGGCGTCGTGAGTTCATGCACCAAGTTTGGCATCGATACATCAATGCATCGCAGAGATACGGCCAAATGTCCCATTTGCGCATCGGCGTGGAGTTTGATTGGCTGCCGCGGTTACACGGAAGTTAAATAAAAAAATCCACATAATAACTTATGTGCGGCTTGGTCTGAAGATTCTATGTGCCAAGTCTCGTGGAGATTGGACAATCTTAGTGGCCTGAAATGCGTTTTGAAGGTTTTTGATTAAATTCAAAATGGCGGACAATCCAAGATGGCGCAAATGACGTCATTAGGTGTGTTGACCTCGTCTTTATCCAGGGATTCTACTGGTACCTCATTTGTGAAATGTGGACCAACGTGTCAAAAGATATGATTAAAAATGCATTTTTGCTACATATAGCGCCACCTATAGGCCGAACGTCACCAAACTTCTTGGGCATCTTACCTTAGCAGTCTTGAGTCTGTGTTATAAGTTTGACGTCATGATATCAAATGGTTGCCAAGATATGACCTCACTTCCGGTTTGGGGGCGTCAACCTCGAGTTTTATTGGCTTTTATGGAAAAATTGAAGCCTAATTAAAAAGTCCACACGATAACTTTTGTGCGGCTTGGTCTTAAGAGTCTATGTGCCAAGTTTCGTGATAATTGGACAATCTCTGTGACCTGAAATGCTTTTTTAAGCTTTTTGATAAAATTCAAAATGGCGGAAAATCTGAGTATACGCAAATTGACGTCATAGGGTGCGTTGGACTCGTCATGATCCAAGGATTCCAATGATGCCTCATTTGTGAAATTTGGACCAAGTAGTCCAAAGTTATTAGGCTGAATGCACTTTGAACTTTGGCGTGTTGGTGGCGCTAGAGAGTAAGCTCTTGGGGCATGAAAATTCTTGACTTTGGCTTTGGCACTTGGCTAATTACGTGTGCCAAATTTCACAACTTTTTACCATAGCGTTCATGGGGCTGCCATAGACTTCAATTGCAGCGGAAAGTAGAGGAATAAATATAGCTGCAAGCAGCAATGTGGGGGTCCTAGCAGAATGGCACAATAGGGAAGGCTTGGGCTGCTCAGGAAGGCGTCGTGAGTCCATACACCAAGTTTGGCATCGATACATCAATGCATCGCAGAGATACGGCCAAATGTCCCATTTGCACATCGGCATGGAGTTTGAATGGCTGCCGCGGTTACACGGAAGTTAATTAAAAATATCCACATAATAACTTATGTGCGGCTTGGTCTGAAGATTCTATGTGCCAAGTCTCGTGGAGATTGGACAATCTTAGTGGCCTGAAATGCATTTTGAAGGTTTTTGATTAAATTCAAAATGGCGGACAATCCAAGATTGCACAAATGACGTCATTAAGTGTGTTGACCTCGTCCTTATCCAGGGATTCTAGTGTTACCTCATTTGTGAAATGTGGACCAAGGGGTCCAAAGATATTGGCAAAAATGCATTTTGGCTACATATAGCGCCACCTATAGGCCGAACGTCACCAAACTTCTTGGGCCTCTTACCTTTGCAGTCTTGAGTCTGTGTTATAAGTTTGACGTCATAACATCAAATGGTTGCCAAGATATGACCTCACTTCCGGTTTGGGGGCGTCAACCTTGAGTTTGATTGGCTTTTATGGAAAAATGGAAGCCTAATTAAAAATTCCACACGATAACTTTGGTGCGGCTTGGTCTTAAGAGTCTATGTGCCAAGTTTCGTGATAATTGGACAATCTCTGTGACCTGAAATGCTTTTTTAAGCTTTTTGATAAAATTCAAAATGGCGGAAAATCTAAGTATACGCAAATTGACGTCATAGGGTCCGTTGGACTCGTCATGATCCAAGGATTCCAATGATGTCTTGTTTGTGAAATTTGGGCCAAGTATTCAAAAGTTATTAGGCTGAATGCACTTTGAACTTTGGCGTGTTGGTGGCGCTAGAGAGTAAGCTCTTGGGCCATGAAAATTCTTGAGTTTGTGGTTGGCACTTGGCTAATTACGTGTGCCAAATTTCACAACTGTTTACCATAGCGTTCATGGGGCTGCCATAGACTTCAATTGCAGCAGAAAGTAGATCAATAATAAATATAGCTGCAAGCAGCGATGTGGGGGTCCTAGCAGAATGGCACAATAGGCAAGGCTTGGGCTGCTCAGGAAGGCGTCGTGAGTTCATGCACCAAGTTTGGCATCGATACATCAATGCATCGCAGAGATACGGCCAAATGTCCCATTTGCGCATCGGCGTGGAGTTTGATTGGCTGCCGCGGTTACACGGAAGTTAAATAAAAAAATCCACATAATAACTTATGTGCGGCTTGGTCTGAAGATTCAATTTGCCAAGTTCCGTCGAGATTGGACACTCTCAGAGGCCTGAAATGCTTTTTGAAGGTTTTCGATTAAATTCAAAATGGCGGACATTCCAAGATGGCGCTGATGACGTCATCACATGCATTGACCTCGGCTTCATCCAGGGATTCCATTGGTACCTCATTTGTGACATTTAGACCAAGTGGTCTAAAGATATGGGCAAAAATGCATTTTGGCTACATATAGCGCCACCTATAGGCCGAACGTCACCAAACTTCTTGGTCCTCTTACCTTTGCAGTCTTGAGTCTGTGTTATAAGTTTGACGTCATAACATCAAATGGTTGCCAAGATATGACCTCACTTCCGGTTTGGGGGCGTCAACCTCGAGTTTGATTGGCTTTTATGGAAAAATGGAAGCCTAATTAAAAATTCCCTTGGATAACTTTTGTGCGGCTTGGTCTTAAGAGTCTATGTGCCAAGTTTCGTGAAAATTTGACAATTTCTGTGACCTGAAATGCTTTTTTAAGCTTTTTGATAAAATTCAAAATGGCGGAAAATCTAAGTATACGCAAATTGACGTCATAGGGTGCGTTGGACTCGTCATGATCCAAGGATTCCAACGATGCCTCATTTGTGAAATTTGGACCAAGTAGTCCAAAGTTATTAGGCTTAATGTACTTTGAACTTTGACGTGTTGGTGGCGCTAGAGAGTAAGCTCTTGGGGCATGAAAATTCTTGACTTTGGCTTTGGCACTTGGCTGATTACGTGTGCCAAATTTCACAACTTTTTACCATAGCGTTCATGGGGCTGCCATAGACTTCAATTGCAGCAGAAAGTAGAGGAAATATAGCTGCAAGCAGCGATGTGGGGGTCCTAGCAGAATGGCACAATAGGCAAGGCTTGGGCTGCTCAGGAAGGCGTCGTGAGTCCATGCACCAAGTTTGGCATCGATACATCAATGCATCGCAGAGATACGGCCAAATGTCCAATTTGCGCGTCGGCGTGGAGTTTGATTGGCTGCCGCGGTTACGCGGAAGTGAAATAAAAAAAATCCACATGATAACTTATGTGCGGCTTGGTCTGAAGATTCTATGTGCCAAGTTCCGTTGAGATTGGACAATCTCAGTGGCCTGAAATGCTTTTTGGAGGTTTTTGATTAAATTCAAAATGGCGGACAATTCAAGATGGCGCTCATGACGTCATAATGTGCATTGACCTCGGCTGCATCCAGGGATTCTATTGGTACCTCATTTGTGACATTTGGACCAAGTGGTCCAAAGATATAGGCAAAAATGCATTTTTGCTACATATAGCGCCACCTATAGGCCGAACGTCACCAAACTTCTTGGGCCTCTTACCTTAGCAGTCTTGAGTCTGTGTCATAAGTTTGACGTCATGGTATCAAATGGTTGCCAAGATATGGCCTCACTTCCGGTTTGGGGGCGTCAACCTCGAGTTTGATTGGCTTTTATGGAAAATTGGAAGCCTGATTAAAAATTCCACACGATAACTTTGGTGCGGCTTGGTCTTAAGAGTCTATGTGCCAAGTTTCGTGAAAATTGGACAATCTCTGTGACCTGAAATGCTTTTTTAAGCTTTTTGATAAAATTCAAAATGGCGGAAAATCTAGGTATACGCAAATTGACGTCATAGGGTGCGTTGGACTCGTCATGATCCAAGGATTCCAATGATGTCTTGTTTGTGAAATGTGGGCCAAGTATTCAAAAGTTATTAGGCTGAATGCACTTTGAACTTTGACGTGTTGGTGGCGCTAGAGAGTAAGCTCTTGGGGCATGAAAATTCTTGAGTTTGTGATTGGCACTTGGCTAATTACGTGTGCCAAATTTCACAACTTTTTACCATAGCGTTCATGGGGCTGCCATAGACTTCAATTGCAGCAGAAAGTAGAGGAAATATAGCTGCAAGCAGCGATGTGGGGGTCCTAGCAGAATGGCACAATAGGGAAGGCTTGGGCTGCTCAGGAAGGCGTCGTGAGTCCATGCACCAAGTTTGGCATTGATTCATCAATGCATCGCAGAGATACGGCCAAATGTCCCATTTGCGCGTCGGCATGGAGTTTGATTGGCTGCCGCGGTTACACGGAAGTGAAATAAAAAAATCCACATAATAACTTATGTGCGGCTTGGTCTGAAGATTCTATGTGCAAAGTCTCGTGGAGATTGGACAATCTTAGTGGCCTGAAATGCGTTTTGAAGGTTTTTGATTAAATTCAAAATGGCGGACAATCCAAGATGGCGCAAATGACGTCATTAAGTGTGTTGACCTCGTCCTTATCCAGGGATTCTACTGGTACCTCATTTGTGAAATGTGGACCAAGGGGTCCAAAGATATGAGCAAAAATGCATTTTTGCTACATATAGCGCCACCTATAGGCCGAACGTCATCAAACTTCTTGGGCCTCTTCCCTTAGCAGTCTTGAGTCTGTGTTATAAGTTTGACGTCATGATATCAAATGGTTGCCAAGATATGACCTCACTTCCGGTTTGGGGGCGTCAACCTCGAGTTTGATTGGCTTTTATGGAAAAATGGAAGCCTAATTAAAAATTCCCTTGGATAACTTTTGTGCGGCTTGGTCTTAAGAGTCTATGTGCCAAGTTTCGTGAAAATTGGACAATCTCTGTGACCTGAAATGCTTTTTTAAGCTTTTTGATAAAATTCAAAATGGCGGAAAATCTAAGTATACGCAAATTGACGTCATAGGGTGCGTTGGACTCGTCATGATCCAAGGATTCCAATGATGTCTTGTTTGTGAAATGTGGGCCAAGTATTCAAAAGTTATTAGGCTGAATGCACTTTGAACTTTGACGTGTTGGTGGCGCTAGAGAGTAAGCTCTTGGGGCATGAAAATTCTTGAGTTTGTGATTGGCACTTGGCTAATTACGTGTGCCAAATTTCACAACTTTTTACCATAGCGTTCATGGGGCTGCCATAGACTTCAATTGCAGCAGAAAGTAGAGGAATAATAATAATAATAATAATAATAGGAAAAGCTACTAACTCAATGGGTTCCTGCAGCTTCGCTGCTAGGACCCCCAATAATAATAATAATAATAATAATAGGAAAAGCTACTAACTCAATGGGTTCCTGCAGCTTCGCTGCTAGGACCCCCAAATATAGCTGCAAGCAGCAATGTGGGGGTCCTAGCAGAATGGCACAATAGGGAAGGCTTGGGCTGCTCAGGAAGGCGTCGTGAGTCCATGCACCAAGTTTGGCATCGATACATCAATGCATCGCAGAGATACGGCCAAATGTCCCATTTGTGCGTCGGCATGGAGTTTGATTGGTTGCCGCGGTTACACGGAAGTGAAATAAAAAAATCCACATAATAACTTATGTGCGGCTTGGTCTGAAGATTCTATGTGCCAAGTCCCGTGGAGATTGGACGATCTTAGTGGCCTGAAATGCGTTTTGAAGGTTTTTGATTAAATTAAAAATGGCGGACAATCCAAGATGGCGCAGATGACGTCATTAAGTGTGTTGACCTCGTCCTTATCCAGGGATTCCACTGGTACCTCATTTGTGAGATGTGGACCAAGGGGTCCAAAGATATGAGCAAAAATGCATTTTTGCTACATATAGCGCCACCTATAGGCCGAACGTCACCAAACTTCTTGGGCCTCTTACCTTAGCAGCCTTGAGTCTGTGTTATTAGTTTGACGTCATGATATCAAATGGTTGCCAAGATATGACCTCACTTCCGGTTTGGGGGCGTCAACCTCGAGTTTGATTGGCTTTTATGGAAAAATGGAAGCCTAATTAAAAATTCCACATGATAACTTTTGTTCGGCTTGGTCTTAAGAGTCTATGTGCCTTGTTTCGTGAAAATTGGACAATCTCTGTGGCCTAAAATGGTTTTTTAAGCTTTTTGATAAAATTCAAAATGGCGGAAAATCTAAGTATACGCAAATTGACGTCATAGGGTGCGTTGGACTCGTCATGATCCAAGGATTCCAATGATGTCTTGTTTGTGAAATTTGGGCCAAGTATTCAAAAGTTATTAGGCTGAATGCACTTTGAAATTTGACGTGTTGGTGGCGCTAGAGAGTAAGGTGTTGGACCATGAAAATTCTTGAGTTTGATGTTGGAACTTGGCTGATTAAGTGCGCCAAATTTCACAACTTTTTACCATTGCGTTCATGGGGCTGCCATAGACTTCAATTGCAGCAGAAAGTAGAGGAATAATAATAATAATAAATATAGCTGCAAGCAGCGATGTGGGGGTCCTAGCAGAATGGCACAATAGGGAAGGCTTGGGCTGCTCAGGAAGGCGTCGTGAGTCCATGCACCAAGTTTGGCATCGATACATCAATGCATCGCAGAGATACGGCCAAATGTCCCATTTGCGCGTCGGCGTGGAGTTTCATTGGCTGCCGCGGTTATGCGGAAGTGAAATAAAAAAAATCCACATGATAACTTATGTGCGGCTTGGTCTGAAGATTCTATGTGCCAAGTTCCGTTGAGATTGGACAATCTCAGTGGCCTGAAATGCTTTTTGGAGGTTTTTGATTAAATTCAAAATGGCGGACAATTCAAGATGGCGCTCATGACGTCATGATGTGCACTGACCTTGACTTCATCGAGGGATTCCATTGGTACCTCATTTGTGACATTTGGACCAAGTGGTCCAAAGATATGGGCAAAAATGCATTTTGGTTACATATAGCGCCACCTATAGGCCGAACGTCACCAAACTTCTTGGGCCTCTTACCTTTGCAGTCTTGAGTCTGTGTTATAAGTTTGACGTCATAACATCAAATGGTTGCCAAGATATGACCTCACTTCCGGTTTGGGGGCGTCAACCTCGAGTTTGATTGGCTTTTAGGGAAAAATGGAAGCCTAATTAAAAATTCCACATGATAACTTTTGTGCGGCTTGGTCTTAAGAGTCTATGTGCCAAGTGTCGTGATAATTGGACAATCTCTGTGACCTGAAATGCTTTTTTAAGCTTTTTGATAAAATTCAAAATGGCGGAAAATGTAAGTATACGCAAATTGACGTCATAGGGTGCGTTGGACTCGTCATGATCCAAGGATTCCATTGATGTCTTGTTTGTGAAATTTGGGCCAAGTATTCAAAAGTTATTAGGCTGAATGCACTTTGAACTTTGGCGTGTTGGTGGCGCTAGAGAGTAAGCTCTTGGGCCATGAAAATTCTTGAGTTTGTGATTGGCACTTGGCTAATTACGTGTGCCAAATTTCACAACTTTTTACCATAGCGTTCATGGGGCTGCCATAGACTTCAATTGCAGCAGAAAGTAGAGGAATAATAATAATAATAATAATAATAGGAAAAGCTACTAACACAATGGGTTCCTGCAGCTTCGCTGCTAGGACCCCCAATAATAATAGGAAAAGCTACTAACTCAATGGGTTCCTGCAGCTTCGCTGCTAGGACCCCCAATAAGAAAAGCTAGTAACACAATGGGTTCCTGCAGCTTCGCTGCTAGGACCCCCAAATATAGCTGCAAGCAGCAATGTGGGGGCCTAGCAGAATGGCACAATAGGGAAGGCTTGGGCTGCTCAGGAATGCGTCTTGAGTCCATGCAGCAAGTTTGGCCTCGATACATCAATGGATCGTAGAGATTTGGCCAAATGTCACGTTTGCGCGTCGGCGTAGAGTTTGATTGGCTGTCACAGGCAAACGGAAGCGAAATGAGAAAATCCACCTAATAACTTATGTGTGGCTTGTTCTGAAGATTCTATGTGCCAAGTCCCGTCGAGATTGGACAATAGGCGTGGCCTTAAATGTGTTTTGAAGGTTTTCGATTAAATTCAAAATGGCGGAAAATCCAAGATGGCGAAGATGACCTCATGAGGTATCTTATCCTTGTCTCTATCCAGTGATTCCATTGGTACCTCATTTATGAATTTTCGACCAAGGGGTCCAAAGATAAGAGCAAAAATGCATTTTTGCTACATATAGCGCCACCTATAGGCCGAACGTCACCAAACTTGTTTAGCCTCTTACAGTCATAGTCTTGAGTCTGTGTTATAAGTTTGATGTCATAACATCAAATGGTTGCCAAGATATGACCTCACTTCCGGTTTGGGGGCGTTAACCTCGAGTTTGATTGGCTTTAATGGTTACACGGAAGCTTAATTAAAAAATCCACCCGATAACTTTTGTGCGGCTTGGTCTTAAGAGTATATGTGCCAAGTTTCGTGAAAATTGGACAATCTCTGTGACCTGAAATGCTTTTTTAAGCTTTTTGATAAAATTCAAAATGGCGGAAAATCTAAGTATACGCAAAGTGACGTCATAGGGTGCGTTGGACTCGTCATGATCCAAGGATTCCAACGATGCCTTGTTTGTGAAATTTGGACCAAGTAGTCCAAAGTTATTAGGCTGAATGCACTTTGAACTTTGACGTGTTGGTGGCGCTAGAGAGTAAGCTCTTGGGGCATGAAATTTCTTGACTTTGGCTTTGGCACTTGGCTGATTACGTGTGCCAAATTTCACAACTTTTTATCATAGCGTTCATGGGGCTGCCATAGACTTCAATTGCAGCAGAAAGTAGAAGAATAAATATAGCTGCAAGCAGCGATGTGGGGGTCCTAGCAGAATGGCACAATAGGGAAGGCTTGGGCTGCTCAGGAAGGTGTCATGAGTCCATGCACCACGTTTGGCATTGATACATCAATGCATCGCAGAGATACGGCCAAATGTCTCATTTGCGTGTCGGCGTTGAATTTGATTGGCTGCCACGGTTAAACGGAAGTGAAATAAAAAAATCCACATAATAACTTATGTGCGGCTTGGTCTGAATATTCTATGTGCCAAGTTCCGTGGAGATTGGACAATAAAAGTGGCTTGAAATGCTTTTTGAAGGTTTTCGATTAAATTCAAAATGGCGGACAATCCAAGATGGCGCATATGACATTATTTGATGCGTTGACCTCGTCTGCATTCAGGGATTCCAACGGTACCTCATTTGTGAAATTTGGCCCAAGGGGTCCAAAGATATGAGCAAATATGCATTTTTGCTACATATAGCGCCACCTATAGGCCGAACGTCACCAAACTTCTTGGGCCTCTTAACTTAGCAGTCTTGAGTCTGTGTTATAAGTTTGACGTCATGATATCAAATGGTTGCCAAGATATGACCTCACTTCCGGTTTGGGGGCGTCAACCTCGAGTTTGATTGGCTTTTATGGAAAAATTGAAGCCTAATTAAAAATTCCACACGATAACTTTTGTGCGGCTTGGTCTTAAGAGTCTATGTGCCAAGTTTCGTGATAATTGGACAATCTGTGTGACCTGAAATGCTTTTTTAAGCTTTTTGATAAAATTCAAAATGGCGGAAAATCTAAGTATACGCAAATTGACGTCATAGGGTGCGTTGGACTCGTCATGATCCAAGGATTCCAACGATGCCTCATTTGTGAAATTTGGACCAAGTAGTCCAAAGTTATTAGGCTGAATGCACTTTGAACTTTGGCGTGTTGGTGGCGCTAGAGAGTAAGCTCTTGGGGCATGAAAATTCTTGACTTTGGCTTTGGCACTTGGCTGATTACGTGTGCCAAATTTCACAACTTTTTACCATAGCGTTCATGGGGCTGCCATAGACTTACATTGCAGCGGATACGGATGAATAATAATAATAAGAAAAGCTACTAACTCAATGGGTTCCTGCAGCTTCGCTGCTAGGACCCCCAATAATAACAAGCAGCAATGTGGGGGTCCTAGCAGAATGGCCCAATAGGCAAGGCTTGGGCTGCTCAGGAAGGCGTCGTGAGTCCATGCACCAAGTTTGGCATCGATACATCAATGCATCGCAGAGATACGGCCAAATGTCCCATTTGCGCGTCGGCATGGAGTTTGATTGGCTGCCGCGGTTACACGGAAGTTAAATAAAAAAATCCACATAATTACTTATGTGCGGCTTGGTCTGAAGATTCTATGTGCCAAGTCTCGTGGAGATTGGACAATCTTAGTGGCCTGAAATGCGTTTTGAAGGTTTTTGATTGAATTCAAAATGGCGGACAATCCAAGATGGCGCAAATGACGTCATTAAGTGTGTTGACCTCGACCTTATCCAGGGATTCTATTGATACCTCATTTGTGAAATTTGGACCAAGGGGTCCAAAGATATGAGCAAAAATGCATTTCTGCTACATATAGCGCCACCTATAGGCCGAACGTCACCAAACTTCTTGGGCCTCTTACCTTAGCAGTCTTGAGTCTGTGTGATAAGTTTGACGTCATGATATCAAATGGTTGCCAAGATATGACCTCATTTCCGGTTTGGGGGCGTCAACCTCAAGTTTGATTGGCTTTTAAGGAAAAATGGAAGCCTAATTAAAAATTCCACACGATAACTTTTGTGCGGCTTGGTCTTAAGAGTCTATGTGCCAAGTTTCGTGATACTTGGACAATCTCTGTGACCTGAAATGCTTTTTTAAGCTTTTTGATAAAATTCAAAATGGCGGAAAATCTAAGTATACGCAAATTGACGTCATAGGGTGCGTTGGACTCGTCATGATCCAAGGATTCCAACGATGTCTCATTTGTGAAATTTGGACCAAGTAGTCCAAAGTTATTAGGCTGAATGCACTTTGAACTTTGGCGTGTTGGTGGCGCTAGAGAGTAAGCTTTTGGGGCATGAAAATTCTTGATATTGGCTTTGGCACTTAGCTGATTACGTGTGCCAAATTTCACAACTTTTTACCATAGCGTTCATGGGGCTGCCATAGACTTCAATTGCAGCAGAAACGGATTAAATATAGCTGCAAGCAGCGATGTGGGGGTCCTAGCAGAATGGCCCAATAGGCAAGGCTTGGGCCGCTCAGGAAGGCGTCGTGAGTTCATGCACCAAGTTTGGCATCGATACATCAATGCATCGCAGAGATACGGCCAAATGTCCCATTTGCGCGTCGGCGTGGAGTTTGATTGGCTGCCGCGGTTACACGGAAGTTAAATAAAAAAATCCACATGATAACTTATGTGCGGCTTGGTCTGAAGATTCTATTTGCCAAGTTCCGTCGAGATTGGACACTCTCAGAGGCCTGAAATGCTTTTTGAAGGTTTTCGATTAAATTCAAAATGGCGGACATTCCAAGATGGCGCTGATGACGTCATGATATGCATTGACCTCGGCTTCATCCAGGGATTCCATTGGTACCTCATTTGTGACATTTAGACCAAGTGGTCCAAAGATATGGGCAAAAATGCATTTTGGCTACATATGGCGCCACCTATAGGCCGAACGTCACCAAACTTCTTGGGCCTCTTACCTTTGCAGTCTTGAGTCTGTGTTATAAGTTTGACGTCATAACATCAAATGGTTGCCAAGATATGACCTCACTTCCGGTTTGGGGGTGTCAACCTCGAGTTTGATTGGGTTTTATGGAAAATTGGAAGCCTAATTAAAAATTCCACACAATAACTTTTGTGCGGCTTGGTCTTAAGAGTCTATGTGCCAAGTTTCGTGAAAATTGGACAATCTCTGTGACCTGAAATGCTTTTTTAAGCTTTTTGATAAAATTCAAAATGGCGGAAAATCTAGGTATACGCAAATTGACGTCATAGGGTGCGTTGGACTCGTCACGATCCAAGGATTCCAATGATGTCTTGTTTGTGAAATTTGGGCCAAGTACTCAAAAGTTATTAGGCTGAATGCACTTTGAACTTTGGCGTGTTGGTGGCGCTAGAGAGTAAGCTCTTGGGGCATGAAAATTCTTGATTTTGGCTTTGGCACTTGGCTAATTACGTGTGCCAAATTTCACAACTTTTTACCATAGCGTTAATGGGGCTGCCATAGACTTCAATTGCAGCGGAAACGGATGAATAATAATAATAATAATAAGAAAAGCTACTAACTCAATGGGTTCCTGCAGCTTCGCTGCTAGGACCCCCAATAATAATAGGAAAAGCTACTAACTCAATGGGTTCCTGCAGCTTCGCTGCTAGGACCCCCAATAAATATAGCTGCAAGCAGCGATGTGGGGGTCCTAGCAGAATGGCACAATAGGGAAGGCTTGGGCTGCTCAGGTAGGTGTCGTGAGTCCATGCACCAAGTTTGGCATCGATACATCAATGCATCGCAGAGATACGGCCAAATGTCCCATTTGCGCGTCGGCATGGAGTTTGATTGGCTGCCGCGGTTACACGGAAGTGAAATAAAAAAATCCACATGATAACTTATGTGCGGCTTGGTCTGAAGATTCTATTTGCCAAGTTCCGTCGAGATTGGACAATCTCAGAGGCCTGAAATGCTTTTTGAAGGTTTTTGATTAAATTCAAAATGGCGGACAATCCAAGATGGCGCCGATGACGTCATGATGTGCATTGACCTCGCCTTCATCCAGGGAATCCATTGGTACCTCATTTGTGACATTTGGACCAAGTGGTCCAAAGATATGAGCAAAAATGCATTTTGGCTACATATAGCGCCACCTATAGGCCGAACGTCATCAAACTTCTTGGGCCTCTTCCCTTAGCAGTCTTGAGTCTGTGTTATAAGTTTGACGTCATGATATCAAATGGTTGCCAAGATATGACCTCACTTCCGGTTTGGGGGCGTCAACCTCGAGTTTGATTGGCTTTTATGGAAAAATGGAAGCCTAATTAAAAATTCCCTTGAATAACTTTTGTGCGGCTTGGTCTTAAGAGTCTATGTGCCAAGTTTCGTGAAAATTGGACAATCTCTGTGACCTGAAATGCTTTTTTAAGCTTTTTGATAAAATTCAAAATGGCGGAAAATCTAAGTATACGCAAATTGACGTCATAGGGTGCGTTGGACTCGTCATGATCCAAGGATTCCAATGATGTCTTGTTTGTGAAATTTGAGCCAAGTATTCAAAAGTTATTAGGTTGAATGCACTTTGAACTTTGGCGTGTTGGTGGCGCTAGAGAGTAAGCTCTTGGGCCATGAAAATTCTTGAGTTTGTGATTGGCACTTGTCTAATTACGTGTGCCAAATTTCACAACTTTTTACCATAGCGTTCATGGGGCTGCCATAGACTTCAATTGCAGCAGAAAGTAGATCAATAAATATAGCTGCAAGCAGCGATGTGGGGGTCCTAGCAGAATGGCACAATAGGCAAGGCTTGGGCCGCTCAGGAAGGCGTCGTGAGTCCATGCACCAAGTTTGGCATCGATACATCAATGCATCGCAGAGATACGGCCAAATGTCCCATTTGCGCGTCGGCATGGAGTTTGATTGGCTGCCGCGGTTACACGGAAGTGAAATAAAAAAATCCACATAATAACTTATGTGCGGCTTGGTCTGAAGATTCTATGTGCCAAGTCTCGTGGAGATTGGACAATCTTAGTGGCCTGAAATGCGTTTTGAAGGTTTTTGATTAAATTCAAAATGGCGGACAATCCAAGATGGCGCAAATGACGTCATTAAGTGTGTTGACCTCGTCCTTATCCAGGGATTCTACTGGTACCTCATTTGTGACATTTGGACCAAGGGGTCCAAATATATGAGCAAAAATGCATTTTTGCTACATATAGCGCCACCTATAGGCCGAACGTCACCAAACTTGTTGGGCCTCTTACCTTAGCAGTCATGAGTCTGTGTTATAAGTTTGACGTCATGATATCAAATGGTTGCCAAGATATGACCTCACTTCCGGTTTGGGGGCGTCAACCTCGAGTTTGATTGGCTTTTATGGAAATATGGAAGCCTAATTAAAAATTCCCTTGGATAACTTTTGTGCGGCTTGGTCTTAAGAGTCTATGTGCCAAGTTTCGTGAAAATTTGACAATTTCTGTGACCTGAAATGCTTTTTTAAGCTTTTTGATAAAATTCAAAATGGCGGAAAATCTATGTATACGCAAATTGACGTCATAGGGTGCGTTGGACTCGTCATGATCCAAGGATTCCAACGATGCCTCATTTGTGAAATTTGGACCAAGTAGTCAAAAGTTATTAGGCTGAATGCACTTTGAACTTTGGCGTGTTGGTGGCGCTAGAGAGTAAGCTCTTGGGGCATGAAAATTCTTGATATTGGCTTTGGCACTTGGCTGATTACGTGTGCCAAATTTCACAACTTTTTACCATAGCGTTAATGGGGCTGCCATAGACTTCAATTGCAGCGGAATCGGATCAATAATAATAATAATAGGAAAAGCTACTAACTCAATGGGTTCCTGCAGCTTCGCTGCTAGGACCCCCAATAATAAGACAAGCAGCGATGTGGGGGTCCTAGCAGAATGACACAATAGGGAAGGCTTGGGCCGCTCAGGAAGGCGTCGTGAGTCCATGCACCAAGTTTGGCATCGATACATCAATGCATCGCAGAGATACGGCCAAATGTCCCATTTGCGCGTCGGCATGGAGTTTGATTGGCTGCCGCGGTTACACGGAAGTGAAATAAAAAAATCCACACAATAACTTATGTGCGGCTTGGTCTGAAGATTCTATGTGCCAAGTCTCGTGGAGATTGGACATTCTTAGTGGCCTGAAATGCGTTTTGAAGGTTTTTGATTAAATTCAAAATGGCGGACAATCCAAGATGGCGCTGATGACGTCATGATGTGCATTGACCTAGGCTGCATCCAGGGATTCCATTGGTACCTCATTTGTGACATTTGGACAAAGGGGTCCAAAGATATGAGCAAAAATGCATTTTTGCTACATATAGCGCCACCTATAGGCCGAACGTCACCAAACTTCTTGGGCCTCTTACCTTACCAGTCTTGAGTCTGTGTTATAAGTTTGACGTCATGATATCAAATGGTTGCCAAGATATGACCTCACTTCCGGTTTGGGGGCGTCAACCTCAAGTTTGATTGGCTTTTATGGAAAAATGGAAGCCTAATTAAAAATTCCACACGATAAGTTTTGTGCGGCTTGGTCTTAAGAGTCTATGTGCCAAGTTTCGTGAAAATTGGACAATCTCTGTGACCTGAAATGCTTTTTTAAGCTTTTTGATAAAATTCAAAATGGCGGAAAATCTAAGTATACGCAAATTGACGTCATAGGGTGCGTTGGACTCGTCATGATCCAAGGATTCCAATGATGTCTTGGTTGTGAAATTTGGGCCAAGTATTCAAAAGTTATTAGGCTGAATGCACTTTGAACTTTGACGTGTTGGTGGCGCTAGAGAGTAAGGTCTTGGGCCATGAAAATTCTTGAGTTTGCTTTTGGCACTTGGCTGATTAAGTGTGCCAAATTTCACAACTTTTTACCATAGCGTTCATGGGGCTGCCATAGACTTCAATTGCAGAAGAAAGTAGATCAATAAATATAGCTGCAAGCAGCAATGTGGGGGTCCTAGCAGAATGGCACAATAGGGAAGGCTTGGGCTGCTCAGGAAGGCGTTGTGAGTCCATGCACCAAGTTTGGCATCAATACATCAATGCATCACAGAGATACGGCAAAATGTCCCATTTGCGCGTCGGCATGGAGTTTGATTGGCTGCCGCGGTTACACGGAAGTTAAATAAAAAAATCCACATAATAACTTATGTGCGGCTTGGTCTGAAGATTCTATGTGCCAAGTCCCGTGGAGATTGGACAATCTTAGTGGCCTGAAATGCATTTTGAAGGTTTTTGATTAAATTCAAAATGGCGGCAAATCCATGATGGCGCAGATGACGTCATTAAGTGTTTTGACCTCGTCCTTATCCAGGGATTCTACTGATACCTCATTTGTGTCATTTGGACCAAGGTGTCCAAAGAGATGAGCAAAAATGCATTTTTGCTACTTATAGCGCCATCTATAGGCCGAACGTCACCAAACTTCTTGGGCCTCTTACCTTAGCAGTCTTGAGACTGTGTCATAAGTTTGACGTCATGATATCAAATGGTTGCCAAGATATGACCTCACTTCCGGTTTGGGGGCGTCAACCTCGAGTTTGATTGGCTTTTATGAAAAAATGGAAGCCTAATTAAAAATTCCACATGATAACTTTTGTGCGGCTTGGTCTTAAGAGTCTATGTGCCAAGTTTCGTGAAGATTTGACAATCTGTGTGACCTGAAATGCTTTTTTAAGCTTTTTGATAAAATTCAAAATGGCGGAAAATCTAAGTATACGCAAATTGACGTCATAGGGTGCGTTGGACTCGTCATGATCCACGGATTCCAATGATGTCTTGTTTGTAAAATTTGGGCCAAGTATTCAAAAGTTATTAGGCTGAATGAACTTTGAACTTTGGCGTGTTGGTGGCGCTAGAGAGTAAGCTCTTGGGCCATGAAAATTCTTGAGTTTCATTTTGGCACTTGGCTAATTAAGTGTGCCAAATTTCACAACTTTTTACCATAGCGTTCATGGGGCTGCCATAGACTTCAATTGCAGCAGAAAGTAGAGGAATAATAATAGGAAAAGCTACTAACTCAATGGGTTCCTGCAGCTTCGCTGCTAGGACCCCCAAATATAGCTGCAAGCAGCGATGTGGGGGTCCTAGCAGAATGGCACAATAGGGAAGGCTTGGGCCGCTCAGGAAGGCGTCGTGAGTCCATGCACCAAGTTTGGCATCGATACATCAATGCATAGCAGAGATACGGCCAAATGTCCCATTTGCGCGTCGGCGTGGAGTTTGATTGGCTGCCGCGGTTACACGGAAGTGAAATAAAAAAATCCACATAATAACTTATGTGCGGCTTGGTCTGAAGATTCTATGTGCCAAGTCTCGTGGAGATTGGACAATCTTAGTGGCCTGAAATGCGTTTTGAAGGTTTTTGATTAAATGCAAAATGGCGGACAATCCAAGATGGCGCAGATGACGTCATTAAGTGTGTTGACCTCGTCCTTATCCAGGGATTCTACTGATACCTCATTTGTGACATTTGGACCAAGGGGTCCAAAGATATGAGCAAAAATGCATGTTTGCTACATATAGCGCCACCTACAGGCCGAACGTCACCAAACTTCTTGGGCCTCTTACCTTAGCAGTCTTGAGTCTGTGTTATTAGTTTGACGTCATGTTATCAAATGGTTGCCAAGATATGACCTCACTTCCGGTTTGGGGGCGTCAACCTCGAGTTTGATTGGCTTTTATGGAAAAATGGAAGCCTAATTAAAACTTCCCTTGGATAACTTTTGTGCGGCTTGGTCTTAAGAGTCTATGTGCCTTGTTTCGTGATCATTGGATAATCTCTGTGACCTGAAATGCTTTTTTAAGCTTTTTGATAAAATTCAAAATGGCGGAAAATCTAACTATACGCAAATTGACGTCATAGGGTGCGTTGGACTCGTCATGATCCAAGGATTCCAATGATGTCTTGTTTGTGAAATTTGGGCCAAGTATTCAAAAGTTATTAGGCTGAATGCACTTTGAACTTTGACGTGTTGGTGGCGCTAGAGAGTAAGGTCTTGGGCCATGAAAATTCTTGAGTTTGTGATTGGCACTTGGCTAATTACGTGTGCCAAATTTCACAACTTTTTACCATAGCGTTCATGGGGCTGCCATAGACTTCAATTGCAGCAGAAAGTAGAGGAATAATAATAATAATAATAATAATAGGAAAAGCTACTAACTCAATGGGTTCCTGCAGCTTCGCTGCTAGGACCCCCAATAAATATAGCTGCAAGCAGCGATGTGGGGGTCCTAGCAGAATGGCACAATAGGCAAGGCTTGGGCTGCTCAGGAAGGCGTCGTGAGTTCATGCACCAAGTTTGGCATCGATACATCAATGCATCGCAGAGATACGGCCAAATGTCCCATTTGCGCATCGGCGTGGAGTTTGATTGGCTGCCGCGGTTACACGGAAGTTAAATAAAAAGATCCACATAATAACTTATGTGCGGCTTGGTCTGAAGATTCAATTTGCCAAGTTCCGTCGAGATTGGACACTCTCAGAGGCCTGAAATGCTTTTTGAAGGTTTTCGATTAAATTCAAAATGGCGGACATTCCAAGATGGCGCTGATGACGTCATCACATGCATTGACCTCGGCTTCATCCAGGGATTCCATTGGTACCTCATTTGTGACATTTGGACCAAGTGGTCCAAAGATATGGGCAAAAATGCATTTTTGCTACATATAGCGCCACCTATAGGCCGAACGTCACCAAACTTCTTGGTCCTCTTACCTTTGCAGTCTTGAGTCTGTGTTATAAGTTTGACGTCATAACATCAAATGGTTGCCAAGATATGACCTCACTTCCGGTTTGGGGGCGTCAACCTCGAGTTTGATTGGCTTTTATGGAAAAATGGAAGCCTAATTAAAAATTCCACACGATAACATTTGTGGGGCTTGGTCTTAAGAGTCTATGTGCCAAGTTTCGTGAAAATTGGACAATCTGTGTGACCTGAAATGCTTTTTTAAGCTTTTTGATAAAATTCAAAATGGCGGAAAATCTAAGTATACGCAAATTGACGTCATAGGGTGCGTTGGACTCGTCATGATCCAAGGATTCCAATGATGTCTTGTTTGTGAAATTTGGGCCAAGTATTCAAAAGTTATTAGGCTGAATGCACTTTGAACTTTGGCGTGTTGGTGGCGCTAGAGAGTAAGCTCTTGGGCCATGAAAATTCTTGAGTTTGTGATTGACACTTGGCTAATTACGTGTGCCATATTTCACAACTTTTTACCATAGCGTTCATGGGGCTGCCATAGACTTCAATTGCAGCAGAAAGTAGAGGAATAATAATAAATATAGCTGCAAGCAGCGATGTGGGGGTCCTAGCAGAATGGCACAATAGGGAAGGCTTGGGCCGCTCAGGAAGGCGTCGTGAGTCCATGCACCAAGTTTGGCATCGATACATCAATGCATCGCAGAGATACGGCCAAATGTCCCATTTGCGCGTCGGCATGGAGTTTGATTGGCTGCCGCGGTTACACGGAAGTGAAATAAAAAAATCCACATAATAACTTATGTGCGGCTTGGTCTGAAGATTCTATGTGCCAAGTCTCGTGGAGATTGGACAATCTTAGTGGCCTGAAATGCGTTTTGAAGGTTTTTGATTAAATACAAAATGGCGGACAATCCAAGATGGCGCAAATTACGTCATTAAGTGTGTTGACCTCGTCCTTATCCAGGGATTTTACTGGTACCTCATTTGTGAAATGTGGACCAAGGGGTCCAAAGATATGAGCAAAAATGCATTTTGGCTACATATAGCGCCACCTATAGGCCGAACGTCACCAAACTTCTTGGGCTTCTTACCTTAGCAGTCTTGAGTCTGTGTTATAAGTTTGACGTCATGATATCAAATGGTTGCCAAGATATGACCTCACTTCCGGTTTGGGGGCGTCAACCTCGAGTTTGATTGGCTTTTATGGAATAATGGAAGCCTAATTAAAAATTCCACATGATAACTTTTGTGCGGCTTGGTCTTAAGAGTCTATGTGCCAAGTTTCGTGAAAATTTGACAATATCTGTGACCTGAAATGCTTTTTTAAGCTTTTTGATAAAATTCAAAATGGCGGAAAATCTAAGTATACGCAAATTGACGTCATAGGGTGCGTTGGACTCGTCATGATCCAAGGATTCTAATGATGCCTTGTTTGTGAAATTTGGACCATGGAGTCCAAAGTTATTAGGCTTAATAGACTTTGAACTTTGACGTGTTGGTGGCGCTAGAGAGTAAGCTCTTGGGGCATGAAAATTCTTGATATTGGCTTTGGCACTTGGCTGATTACGTGTGCCAAATTTCACAACTTTTTACCATAGCGTTCATGGGGCTGCCATAGACTTCAATTGCAGCAGAAACGGATTAATAATAATAGGAAAAGCTACTAACTCAATGGGTTCCTGCAGCTTCGCTGCTAGGACCCCCAATAATAATAATAATAGGAAAAGCTACTAACTCAATGGGTTCCTGCAGCTTCGCTGCTAGGACCCCCAAATATAGCTGCAAGCAGCGATGTGGGGGTCCTAGCAGAACGGCACAATAGGGAAGGCTTGGGCTGCTCAGGATGGCGTCATGAGTCCATGCACCAAGTTTGGCATCGATACATCAATGCATCGCAGAGATACGGCCAAATGTCCCGTTTGCGTGTCGGCGTAGAGTTTGATTGGCTGCCGCGGTTAAACGGAAGTGTAATAAAAAAAATCCACGTAATAACTTATGTGCGGCTTGGTCTGAAGATTCTATGTGCCAAGTCCTGTGATGATTAGGCAATCTGCGTGGCCTGAAATGCTTTTTTAAGGTTTTAGATTCAATTCAAAATGGCGGACAATCCAAGATGGCGCTGATGACGTCATGAGGTGCGTTGACCTCGTCTATATCAAGGGATTCCAATGATACCTCATTTGTGACATTTGGACCAAGGGGTCCAAAGATATGAGCAATAATGCATTTTTGCTGCTTATAGCGCCACCTATTGGCCAAATGTCATCAAACTTCTTCGGCCACTTCCCTTAACGGTCTTGAGTCTGTGTTACAAGAATGACGTCATAACATCAAATGGTTGCAAAGATATGGCCTCACTTCCGGTTTGGGGGCGTCAACCTTGAGTTTGATTGGCTTTTATGGAGAAACGGAAGCCTAATTAAAAATTCCCTTGGATAACTTTTGTGCGGCTTGGTCTTAAGAGTCTATGTGCCAAGTTTCGTGAAGATTTGACAATCTGTGTGACCTGAAATGGTTTTTTAAGCTTTTTGATCAAATTCAAAATGGCGGAAAATCTAAGTATACGCAAATTGACGTCATAGGGTGCGTTGGACTCGTCATGATCCAAGGATTCCAACGATGCCTTATTTGTGAAATTTGGACCATGTAGTCCAAAGTTATTAGGCTGAATGCACTTTGAACTTTGGCGTGTTGGTGGCGGTAGAGAGTAAGCTCTTGGGGCATGAAAATTCTTGAGTTTGTGATTGGCACTTGGCTAATTACGTGTGCCAAATTTCACAACTTTTTACCATAGCGTTCATGGGGCTGCCATAGACTTACATTGCAGCAGAAACTGAACAATAAATATAGCTGCAAGCAGCGATGTGGGGGTCCTAGCAGAATGGCACAATAGGGAAGGCTTTGGCTGCTCAGGAAGGCGTCGTGAGTCCATGCACCAAGTTTGGCATCGATACATCAATGCATCGCAGAGATACGGCCAAATGTCCCATTTGCGCGTCGGCGTGGAGTTTGATTGGCTGACGCGGTTACGCGGAAGTTAAATAAAAAAAATCCACATAATAACTTATGTGCGGCTTGATCTGAAGATTCTATGTGCCAAGTTCCGTTGAGATTGGACAATCTCAGTGGCCTGAAATGCTTTTTGGAGGTTTTTGATTAAATTCAAAATGGCGGACAATTCAAGATGGCGCTCATGACGTCATGATGTGCACTGACCTTGACTTCATCGAGGGATTCCATTGGTACCTCATTTGTGACATTTGGACCAAGTGGTCCAAAGATATGGGCAAAAATGCATTTTTGCTACATATAGCGCCACCTATAGGCCGAACGTAACCAAACTTCTTGGGCCTCTTACCTTAGCAGTCTTGAGTCTGTGTCATAAGTTTGACGTCATGATATCAAATGGTTGCCATGATATGACCTCACTTCCGGTTTGGGGGCGTCAACCTCGAGTTTGATTGGCTTTTATGGAAAAATGGAAGCCTAATTAAAACTTCCACACGATAACTTTTGTGGGGCTTGGTCTTAAGAGTCTATGTGCCAAGTTTCGTGAAAATTGGACAATCTGTGTGACCTGAAATGCTTTTTTAAGCTTTTTGATAAAATTCAAAATGGCGGAAAATCTAAGTATACGCAAATTGACGTCATAGGGTGCGTTGGACTCGTCATGATCCAAGGATTCCAATGATGTCTTGTTTGTGAAATTTGGGCCAAGTATTCAAAAGTTATTAGGCTGAATGCACTTTGAACTTTGGCGTGTTGGTGGCGCTAGAGAGTAAGCTCTTGGGGCATGAAAATTCTTGACTTTGGCTTTGGCACTTGGCTGATTACGTGTGCCAAATTTCACAACTTTTTACCATAGCGTTCATGGGGCTGCCATAGACTTCAATTGCAGAAGAAAGTAGAGGAATAATAATAATAATAAGAAAAGCTACTAATCCAATGGGTTCCTGCAGCTTCGCTGCTAGGACCCCCAAATATAGCTGCAAGCAGCGATGTGGGGGTCCTAGCAGCATGGCACAATAGGCAAGGCTTGGGCCGCTCGGGAAGGCGTCATGAGTCCATGCACCAAGTTTGGTATCGATACATCAATGTATCGCAGAGATACGGCCAAATGTCCCGTTTGCGTGTCGGCGTAGAGTTTGATTGGCTGTTGCGGTTAAACCATTTTGAAGGTTTTTGATCAAATTGAAAATGGCGGAAAATCCAACATGGCGCAGATGACGTTATTGGTTGCATTGACCTCGTCTGCATCCAGGGATTCCATTGGTACCTCATTTGTGAAGATATGAGCAAAACTGCATTTTTGCTACATATAGCACCACCTATAGGCCAAACGTCACCAAACTTCTTGGGCTTCTTACCTTACTGGTCATGAGTCTGTGATAGAGGTTTGACGTCATAAAATCAAACGGTTGCCAAGATATGGCCTCACTTCCACACTCTGAAGCTCTCATGCTACTGCTAGACTTTTACAAAGCCTTTGTCAACCCTTTATTAATGTAATTCAGACACTTTATAATGACATAAACAGCTCTGTAATAGTTAACCATAACACTACCCAAAGATTTAATGTTGAGTGTGGAATAAGGCAAGGGTGTCCTCTCTCTCCCTTTTTATTTTTATGAGTGACAGAGCTTCTTGCTTTAAGTATACTTAAAGGATAAGACCGGGTTAATGTAATTTTGAATTTTAGCCGAATTAATAAATAGGCAGCAGGTCTGTGGGCTGTCTGTGGTAGAAGCACGACGATGACGTCAGTAACACCCACTTTACATCAAAAATTCAAAATTACAGTAACCAGGATTTTTTTAAGTAAGCGACGCACCTCCACGTTATCAGTGCTAGTGTAGAGTAATTAATAAATTATAAACAGCATAGTTTGTGCCTGTATAACGTTGCCCATAGGAAACCGTTTCATGGCCAAATATCTCAAGAGAGCAGCCAGACGCCTCTCGAATATCTTTGGAACAGCTCCAAATGACCAACAACAAGCAGGGGTGAGTAGAACATCATGTTATAATGTGAAATCAAGGGCCCAATGTAAAAAAAACGGTCTTATCCTTTAATGATCCTGATTTAAAGGGCCTAACCATTTTTGAGAGGGTAATCAAAATATCGCAACTGGCTGATGACATGATTTTGTTTTTACAAGATAAAGTACAACTTCCTCATGTGCTGGCTCTTGTAGAGCAATTTTCTAATGCATCAGGTCTCAAGTTGAACATTTCAAAATGTGAAATATTACCCCTACAGGAATGCAATGACACAGTATTGGATAACATCCCAGTAAAGCAAACAGTTAAATATTTAGGAATACAATTAACTAAGGATCCCAAGATTAGAGAGGAACTGAATTTGGCAGGAAAAATAATAAAAGCCAAGAACATCTTTAATTCTTGGTTACAACGAGATCTAAGTATATATGGAAGAACTTTGCTATCTAAAGCAGATGGTCTTTCTCATTTTGTTTATCCCCCTCTCTCCCTATTTCTGAAGGATCAAACAATAAAACAGATCAGCAAAATATTTCTGGATTTCATATGGAGAAATAAACCTCATAAATTAAAGAAGGAAGTGCTGACTGATTGTAAAGGTAATGGAGGTCTAGACTTTTTAGACTTCTCTAACACAATTGATTCCTTCAGGACTGGATGGATTCGAAGATGCCTTTTACAACCTAACTCACTGTGTTTTTTTTTTATCCCTAATCACATATTCAATAAATTAGGTGCTTTCTTTTATTCTTAAGTGCAACTTTGTCCCATCTAAATTGCCTATTAACCTTTTTAATTTCCATAGGCAATGCCTACTTGCTTGGAGAATGTGCTTTGTTCATAACTTCTCCCCCCATAAAGTGTTTATATGGAACAATTCTGACATCACTGTAAGAAACAAAACTTTATTTTACCCTTAGTGGTTTGAACATTGTATATGTAATATTTTTTCATTGTTTGATAATTCTGGCACTTTGTTGACATATGAGCAGTTTTTGTCACGGTACTACTTTCCTATACCCTTCGGTCAATTTAACACAGTAATCAAAGCAATCCCTCAAGGATTAGCTCTTGTAATTAAAAGTCACCTGGTGCTACCTCATAAATATTGTATAACAAATAAAATAACAGAAAGTCATTTTAAAATTCTCCACAAGATTTACCCTACAAATGTATATATATCCAAACACACAGACTTAAGTTTTAATTGTTCTTTTTGTGATGAAGAAGGTGAAACTCTTGTACATTTATTTTTTGACTGTAATATAGTGAAACAATTTCTAGCAAACCTCAGTTCTTATCTTTTTGCACAGCATGGCCATTATGTTTTCTCTCTTAAAGATATTTTATTTTACTATGAAAACTCAATAGATCCATCGTTTGAAATTTTAGTTAACTTTTATATTTTGCAAGCTAAGTTTTTTATTCATAAACAAAAATGGCAGAAAAATCAGCCTTTCTTTAATGTTTTTATGTTAGAAATGTCCTTTCTTTTCAAGTCTCTTAAGTTTGTAAATAATAAGAAAAATGAAAGACTTTTGAATGTTCTTTAAAGGATAAGACCGTTTTTTTGACATTGGGCCCTTGATTTCACATTATAACATGATGTTCTACTCACCCCTGCTTGTGTTGGTAATTTGGAGCTGTTCCGAAGATATTCGCGAGGCGTCTGGCTGCTCTCTTGAGATATTCGGCCATGAAACGGTTTCCTATGGGCAAGCTTATACAGGCACAAACTATGCTGTTTATAATTTATTAATTACTGTACATTAGCACTGATAACGTGGAGGTGCGTCGCTTACTTAAAAAAATCCGGGTTACTGTAATTTTGATTTTTTTTTTGTCGTAAAGTGGGTGTTACTGACGTCCTCCTCGTGCTACTGCCACAGACAGCCCACAGACCTGCTGCCTATTTATTCATTCGGCTAAAATACAAAATTAGTAACCTTTTTAAGTAAGCGACGCACCTCCACGTTACCAGTGCTAATGTACAGTAATTAATAAATTATAAACAGCATAGTTTGTGCCTGTATAAGCTTGCCCATAGGAAACCGTTTCATGGCCGAATATCTCAAGAGAGCAGCCAGACGCCTCGCGAATATCTTCGGAACAGCTCCAAATGACCAACAACAAGCAGGGGTGAGTAGAACATCATGTTATAATGTGAAATCAAGGGCCCAATGTCAAAAAAACGGTCTTATCCTTTAATGTATTCCTCTAGTTTTGTTTATTGTTGGTTTTTCTTTTAGTTGTTTAATGTAGCCTAACCTAATCTAAATGGTCCTTTACATTGTTATATCCTTGTTTTGCCTTATTGTCATACCATGTCTCTGTCATTGTTCTTTAATTGCAATAAAAAAAAATGATAAAAAAAATAAATTAAAAAAAGGCCTCACTTCCGGTTTGGCGCCATCTCGGAGTTTCATTGGCAAACGGAATTGTAATTAAAAATGCCAATAAGCAAACCATCAATAATCCAGTTTGCATTCTGTATATTGAAACTAAATAATTCATTGTGTTTTTTTATACCATGACAGGAAGTTGCATCATGACATAAATTGGGATTAAGGGTTAAAAATATATATATTTTTAAAAGGATTTTAGCAATTATTTTAGCAAGACTGATATACTTCTTTTTTATACTAAGTTTTGTATAATTTGATGTTTTTATGTGCACATTCATGCAGGGATTTTAACGTAATTATTGTGAAGGGTTATCACAGGTAAATACCTTTATTTTGATAAGGTTGCGGATGGCTCACTTTGGAGAATCTTCTTCGCCTTGATTCATTACGGCAGGAGCTTGTCACAGGTGAGGTGCTGCTTATTTGCTGAGCTGTAATAACGTTGTTTTATTTTATCTTGTGGTGTCAGCGATAATGTTATTGAGAAAGCCAAAAATAATGTGATGATATAAAACCAAGCAGAGTTTCTCCGTTACTCTTTGTCACCAGTGCAGGACGACTGAATTTAGAATTGCGTTCCAGCACGTGGCAATCATGTAGCTTAGTGAATGGTAAAATGGCCGACGCCAGGTAAGAATTATGTAGCTGGAAAATGGTTTTTGCGTTGTTCCATAGCGTTAGTGAAGAGCATCCGAGGGCTGGTAGTAAGCGTGCATAATTACATGGTAGGTAGCTGTGGTATGTTGACTGAAAGTTGAAGCATTTTCTACTTGAAGTAATTGTTCAGTTAGCTACTTGCTAATAGCATGATTTCAGGTCGGTGGGACTTGAGTGGCATGAAATCCCGCGAGGCTTTGTTGTTTTCGTGATATTTAATTGCAACCCAATCTATTTTAATAAAAAGTTGTAGTTGTGTAAGAAAAATAACTTGTTGTGAATATGTCGTAATTGTTGATGATTTAGTGTGCCTTGATTCATTACGGCAGGAGCTTGTCACAGGTGAGGTGCTGCTTATGTGCTGAGCTGTAATAACGTTTTATTTTATCTTGTGGTGTCAGCGATAATGTTATTGAGAAAGCCAAAAATAATGTGATGATATAAAACTAGGCAGAGTTTCTCCGTTAGGCTACTCTTTGTCACCTGTGCGGGACGGCTGAATTTAGGAATTGCGTTCCAGCACGTGGCAATCATGTAGCTTAGTGAATGGTAAAATGGCCGACGCCAGGTAAGAATTATGTAGCTGGAAAATGGTTTTTGCATGATTTCAGGTCGGTGGGACTTGAGTGGCATGAAATCCCGCAGGCTTTGTTGTTTTCGTGAATGTGATATTTAATTGCAACCCAATCTATTTTAAAATGTTGTAGTTGTGTAAGAAAAATAACTTGTTGTGAATATGTCATAATTGTTGATGATTTAGTGTGCCTTGGCTTAAGTATAACATCAGGCGAAATTTGTAGTTTGTTTTAGTATGTAATAACTGTTTCCGGCATAACTATAAATCTTGGTGAAATTTAACGCGATAAAAATGATCGTGACTGTTTAACCTAATGTCATCTTGGTGAATTATTGGGATATGTAACAGTCCCCTGCACGAGTGGCGAGCGACTCACGATGAAGGTGTGGCGTGAATGCGTAGCTTGTAATGTCCGCTTCAAAAATGAAACAATAGTGGAAAGTTGTATCAACCGCTGAGAAATAATCGGGGAATAACTTTTTTGTCTGAGTAATAACAGCATTGTCGATGCTTGCGCTGGTTCTTTTATTATTGTTACGCTGAGTGTATTTGTCTGTGTGTCTGTGTCATGTGCGCTCTGTCTGTTTCTCTGTCGCTGTGTTGGTCTCTCTGTAATCATCCGACATGAATCAAAATAAAGTACTTTGTTGCACCATTTTTTGGAGTAAATTGCGAGTCAGACTAGGTTTTAGAAGCTCGTACATTGGGGGGGGGGAATTAAAAAAAATTAGAAGACCCACACGGGTAGATTATCAGATTTGAGACATTTCAGGTGGTCTGTGGAGGTTGTATGCTTCGGTGTCTCAGATATTCGTATTGATGATTAAAATGATTATTTTACAGTAGGCTACAGTAGTTATTTGTAAAAAAAACAACAACGTTTATACAGTACTTTTATTTGTTAAACAAATTCTTGGGCCTGTAAAAAGGTTTTGTTCTTTGGTTTCAATGCATTATGCAGTATTTCATTGTATAATAATTGTAAAAAAAAAAAAAAAAGGTTTCTACTTCACGGATTTCGCCTATCACGGGTTCTTTTTGGAACGTAACCCCCGCGAAAAACGTGGGTTCGCTGTATTCTACTTTTGAGCACTATTGCCACCTGCTAGTGTGTCTTTGCTTTGCTGAAGTGTAACTGTAGTCAGAGTATGCAAAAAGCAATATATGGCAGTTGGCCTAAGTGACAATACAGTGTGTATAATAATATATATGTTATATATTGAATTGTGATGCTCAGGATTTTTATTACACTTTAAGCTCTGCAGTTGCATTTAGAATCAGACCTATCTTTATGACCAGTGGAATGAAGTGTGTCAAAAAGCGGTTTGTTCCTGCACAGGTGTGATGGTGGAAACAGGAAAGACCCAGCTCTTTAGAGAGCATCTCCTGTCCTATACTTGCAGTGTTTCCCAACCCTGGTCCTCAAGGCACACTGCCCTGCATGTTTTCCATGTTTCCCTGCTCCAGCACACCTGATTCAAATGAATGGGTCGTCCTCAGCCTTCTGGAGAGCTTTAAGACCTGACCCAATTATTTGAATGCTGGAGCAGGGAAACGTGGAAAACATGCAGGGCAGTGTGCCTTGAGGACCAGGGTTGGGAAACACTGTCCTATAGCATTGACCCTGTACTTTGATGTTAGCTGTAATGTTATATCCTCATTTCTGAGTCGCTTTGGATAAAAGCGTCTGCTTAATGCAGAAACATAGCATAAACAATGTGGAAATATGGCAGTTAGCCTATGCCTACCTCATCTTTTAGTATCATAAGGAAAGCACAAGATTTTGTGAATTAAAAAAATGTTTGGGTTTTTGGATATTTATGTTGCATGTTAGGACAAATGTTTTCTTTATTTTTAAATAACCATTATCAGTATGTGTAATGAGCGTAATTACAATGTAGAGTAAATTGTTGCCAGTGGCCATCTAATGTGCACCAGGTTTGCAATTTCACTTTTGAATATGTTGCAGAGCTTGGTACTAATTACTTTTTTATGTTTTAGATACTGATACAGCATACTACTGTTTGTAAAGGTGAGTAAAGGTTATGCACTAAGATGTTGATGTGGTAAAATGCGTTTGTCTTAGATTTTTCTTTTCAAGTCTTTTATGAAAAATATATAGAAAAAATAGTATTCTAACTTGGAGTCGTATTGCCAGCTACTAGCATGTCTTTGCTTTGCTGAAGTGTTATGTGCAGTCAGTATGTAAAGAGCAATGTACACACTTAAGACGATCCAGACTCTTTTCACGTCTTGTTCCGCGATGGTGGAATGACCTACCGAGCGCTACCAGAACAGGGGCGTCCCTGAATATCTTCAAGAAACTCTGGAAGACCCTCAGAGATAATCTCATGTCCTAGCACTGACCCTGTACTTCCCTCTATGCCTGCACCGTATTTGTACACTATCACCCTGTCCCCTTTGAAAAGTGGTTTCCTTCTATGTAGCTTATTAGCTTTGATGTTAGCTGTAATGTTATATCCTCATTTCTGAGTCGCTTTGGATAAAAGCGTCTGCTTAATGCAGAAACATAGCATAAACAATGTGGAAATATGGCAGTTAGCCTATGCCCACCTCATGTTTTAGTATCATAAGGAAAGCACAAGATTTTGTGAATTAAAAAAATGTTTGGGTTTTTGGATATTTATGTTGCATGTTAGGACAAATGTTTTTCTTTATTTTTAAATAACCATTATCAGTATGTGTAATGAGAGTAATTACAATGTAGAGTAAATTGTTGCCAGTGGCCATCTAATGTGCACCAGGTTTGCAATTTCACTTTTGAATGTGTTGCAGAGCTTGGTCCTAATAACTTTTTTGTTTTAGATACTGATACAGCATACCACTGTTTGTAAAGGTTATGCACTAAGATGTTGATGTGGTAAAATGCGTTTGTCTTAGATTTTTCTTTTCAAGTCTTTTATGAAAAATATATAGAAAATAGTATTCTAACTTGGAGTCGTATTGCCAGGTACTAGCATGTCTTTGCTTTGCTGAAGTGTTATGTGCAGTCAGTATGTAAAGAGCAATGTACACACTTAAGACGATCCAGACTCTTTTCACGTGTTGTTCCGCGATGGTGGAATGACCTACCGAGCGCTACCAGAACAGGGGCGTCCCTGAATATCTTCAAGAAACTCTGGAAGACCCTCAGAGATAATCTCATGTCCTAGCACTGACCCTGTACTTCCCTATACGCCTGCACTGTATTTGTACACTATCACCCTGTCCCCTTTGAAAAGTGGTTTCCTTCTATGTAGCTTATTAGCTTTGATGTTAGCTGTAATGTTATATCCTCATTTCTGAGTCGCTTTGGATAAAAGCGTCTGCTTAATGCAGAAACATAGCATAAACAATGTGGAAATATGGCAGTTAGCCTATGCCTACCTCATGTTTTAATATCATAAGGAAAGCACAAGATTTTGTGAATTAAAAAAATGTTTGGGTTTTTGGATATTTATGTTGCATGTTAGGACAAATGTTTTTCTTTATTTTTAAATAACCATTATCAGTATGTGTAATGAGAGTAATTACAATGTAGAGTAAATTGTTGCCAGTGGCCATGTAATGTGCACCAGGTTTGCAATTTCACTTTTGAATGTGTTGCAGAGCTTGGTACTAATTACTTTTTTATGTTTTAGATACTGATACAGCATACCACTGTTTGTAAAGGTTATGCACTAAGATGTTGATGTGGTAAAATGCGTTTGTCTTAGATTTTTCTTTTCAAGTCTTTTATGAAAAATATATAGAAAAATAGTATTCTAACTTGGAGTAGTATTGCTAGCTACTAGCATGTCTTTGCTTTGCTGAAGTGTTATGTGCAGTCAGTATGTAAAGAGCAATGTACACACTTAAGACGATCCAGACTCTTTTCACGTGTCGTTCCGCGATGGTGGAATGACCTGCCGAGCGCTACCAGAACAGGGGCGTCCCTGAATATCTTCAAGAAACTCTGGAAGACCCTCAGAGATAATCTCATGTCCTAGCACTGACCCTGTACTTCCCTCTATGCCTGCACTGTATTTGTACACTATCACCCTGTCCCCTTTGAAAAGTGGTTTCCTTCTATGTAGCTTATTAGCTTTGATGTTAGCTGTAATGTTATATCCTCATTTCTGAGTCGCTTTGGATAAAAGTGTCTGCTTAATGCAGAAACATAGCATAAACAATGTGGAAATATGGCAGTTAGCCTATGCCTACCTCATCTTTTAGTATCATAAGGAAAGCACTAGATTTAATGAATTTAAAAAAAAAAATGTTTGGGTTTTTGGATATTTATATTGCATGTTAGGACAAATGTTTTTCTTTATTTTTAAATAACCATTATCAGTATGTGTAATGAGAGTAATTACAATGTAGAGTAAATTGTAGCTAGTGGCCATCTAATGTGCACCAGGTTTGCAATTTCACATATAACTCTGACAATGTTTAAATCCAGGCTGAAAATAGTTCTATTTAGCTGTGCATATGACACCTGAAAGTATTTTATCTGCACTCTTCACTTTTAAATTAATTAATGATTATTTTGAATGGGTTTAATTTTTATTATTATTTTTTATTTTTATTATTTTTTATTTCTTTTTAATGATTTTATTGCCTTCTTGTGTAGCTGTGAAGTACTTTGAATTGCCTTGTGTATGAATTGTGCTCTATAAATGAAATTGCCTTGCCTATAATAACCTTTTGAATGTGTTGCAGAGCTTGGTACTAATTACTTTTTTATGTTTTAGATACTGATACAGCATACCACTGTTTGTAAAGGTTATGCACTAAGATGTTGATGTGGTAAAATGCGTTTGTCTTAGATTTTTCTTTTCAAGTCTTTTATGAAAAATATATAGAAAAAATAGTATTCTAACTTGGAGTAGTATTGCCAGCTACTAGCATGTCTTTGCTTTGCTGAAGTGTTATGTGCAGTCAGTATGTAAAGAGCAATGTACGCACTTAAGACGATCCAGACTCTTTTCACGTCTTGTTCCGCGATGGTGGAATGACCTACCGAGCGCTACCAGAACAGGGGCGTCGCTGAATATCTTCAAGAAACTCTGGAAGACCCTCAGAGATAATCTCATGTCCTAGCACTGACCCTGTACTTCCCTCTATGCCTGCACTGTATTTGTACACTATCACCCTGTCCCCTTTGAAAAGTGGTTTCCTTCTATGTAGCTTATTAGCTTTGATGTTAGCTGTAATGTTATATCCTCATTTCTGAGTCGCTTTGGATAAAAGCGTCTGCTTAATGCAGAAACATAGCATAAACAATGTGGAAATATGGCAGTTAGCCTATGCCTACCTCATGTTTTAGTATCATAAGGAAAGCACTAGATTTAATGAATTTAAAAAAAAAAAAATGTTTGGGTTTTTGGATATTTATGTTGCATGTTAGGACAAATGTTTTTCTTTATAAAAACCATTATCAGTATGTGTAATGAGAGTAATTACAATGTAGAGTAAATTGTAGCTAGTGGCCGTCTAATGTGCACCAGGTTTGCGATTTCACATATAACTCTGACAATGTTTAAATCCAGGCTGAAAACAGTTCTATTTAGCTGTGCATATGACACCTGAAAGTATTTTATCTGCACTCTTCACTTATAAATTAATTAATGATTATTTTGAATGGGTTTAATTTTTATTATTATTTTTTATTTTTATTATTTTTTATTTCTTTTTAATGATTTTATTGCCTTCTTGTGTAGCTGTGAAGTACTTTGAATTGCCTTGTGTATGAATTGTGCTCTATAAATGAAATTGCCTTGCCTATAATAACCTTTTGAATGTGTTGCAGAGCTTGGTACTAATTACTTTTTTATGTTTTAGATACTGATACAGCATACCACTGTTTGTAAAGGTTATGCACTAAGATGTTGATGTGGTAAAATGCGTTTGTCTTAGATTTTTCTTTTCAAGTCTTTTATGAAAAATATATAGAAAAAATAGTATTCTAACTTGGAGTCGTATTGCCAGCTACTAGCATGTCTTTGCTTTGCTGAAGTGTTATGTGCAGTCAGTATGTAAAGAGCAATGTACACACTTAAGACGATCCAGACTCTTTTCACGTCTTGTTCCGCGATGGTGGAATGACCTACCGAGCGCTACCAGAACAGGGGCGTCCCTGAATATCTTCAAGAAACTCTGGAAGACCCTCAGAGATAATCTCATGTCCTAGCACTGACCCTGTACTTCCCTCTATGCCTGCACCGTATTTGTACACTATCACCCTGTCCCCTTTGAAAAGTGTTTTCCTTCTATGTAGCTTATTAGCTTTGATGTTAGCTGTAATGTTATATCCTCATTTCTGAGTCGCTTTGGATAAAAGCGTCTGCTTAATGCAGAAACATAGCATAAACAATGTGGAAATATGGCAGTTAGCCTATGCCCACCTCATGTTTTAATATCATAAGGAAAACACTAGATTTAATGAATTTAAAAAAAAAAAAATGTTTGGGTTTTTGGATATTTATGTTGCATGTTAGGACAAATGTTTTTCTTTATTTTTAAATAACCATTATCATTATGTGTAATGAGAGTAATTACAATGTAGAGTAAATTGTAGCTAGTGGCCGTCTAATGTGCACCAGGTTTGCAATTTCACATATAATAACCTTTTGAATGTGTTGCAGAGCTTGGTACTAATTACTTTTGTATGTTTTAGGTACTGATACAGGATACTACTGTTTGTAAAGGTGAGTAAAGGTATACACTAAGATGTTGATGTGGTAAAATGCGTTTGTCTTAGATTTTTCTTTTCAAGTCTTTTATGAAAAATATAGAAAAATAGTATTCTAACTTGGAGTAGTATTGCTAGCTACTAGCTTGTCTTTGCTTTGCTGAAGTGTTATGTGCAGTCAGTATGTAAAGAGCAATGTGGAAATATGGCAGTTAGCCTAAGTGACAACACAGTGTGTATATGTATATATGTTATATATTGAATTGGTAGTACTCTGTGACCGACTAATGGAAGGAAGTGTCAAAAGCGGTTTGTTGTGCATAGGTGTGATGGTGGAGTTTGAATGTATGAAGTACTAATGGTAGGATTGTTACACAAAGTACTTAGAATTCATTATAAGTATTGATGTTTAGCAAAAAAGTATAGTGTAAGCAAAAATATTTCATGTCTTCACCATGAATAAGTGAAATGGCATGGTCACACTGAATAAAGTTATAGACCAGTACATGATATATACATAGTCAAATAATTTGTGGTTGATATTTAAGAAATGTCATTTTTGAGATGCGTGTTGTTTTTTTGGGAAAAGGGTCAAAGTGTACATTTCCACGCGTGTATTGCAGATGGGACGTTCCAAAAAATCTGCGGCTGCAAAGAAGAGACTGGCTGATCGTGAGCTCTCAGAGGTGGTTTTTCACACGTCTACAATTTACCACTGATTGACAGGGTCTGGTGCAAGGAATAGTTGTGTTAATAGCACTAACTCAAGGAAAACAGGCAGCTATGCAAAATAAGTGATGTCACTTGTAAATTTATTTATTTAATTACATTAAATAAATTTACAAGTGACATTGTAATTTTCCCCTTCTTAGGGAATAATGCAATCTCAGTGCTATGCAATCTTTTACTTTTTTTTTTTTTCTCCTACAAAAAGCAGCACATGCCAGTTGATGTAGTGAGGAGTAAAAACAGTACGTGAGGTTGTGTATTGACTGTAGGAAAATTCAAATGAGATGTCGGAGGGCGTGATGTATTATGTGCTTAAAAACAGCAAGAATGAGGTGTGTTATGTGTAAATAACGCTGTTCAATTTGTGTGTTGCAGGTGTGTTCCACCAAAAGAGCAGCGACTGGCACCCAGGATGACTTATGGTCTCCTGGAAGCAAGGTTGGGCGTCCTTGCACCTGGAAAGCCCAAACATCAAGCTGGCCTGAAAAGGCGTATGACTTTGATGTTCATGACTTTGATGTTCAATACAGAAATGTTCAATACAGAAATGTTCAATACAGAAATGTTCAATACAGAAACGTTGCAGACTCCCCACTCTCAAACTCTCAAACAAGTGCTGAAAAGTTCTCTAACAAGTCTCAAACAAGTGCTGAAAAGTTCTCTAACAAGTCTCAAACAAGTGCTGAAAAGTTCTCTACCAACTTGCAAAAAACTTCTTTCCAAACTGAATCTCCAAGCTCTCTCTCTCTTGACTGTGCTATCAAGCTATCTTCAAATAATGCATCTTGCATGAATGAACCCAATGTTACTAATGAGTGTGTTACTTTGACTCAGCCTGATTTTCCAGAGAGGTCTTTCCTGACGGGCTCCTTTCATCAAGGTGATGTGCGTTTTGGTAACGTGGGCAACAAGCAGTGCGGTGCCATCAGTCTGACAGCTGTTCTGAAATCCAAGATGAAGAACGTTTGGACCTGGGAAACTGGAGATCTGGATGATGTTTTAATAAAAGGAACTCTGTTGTACAAGTCTATGAGTGCACATGAACAAATCAGAGACCATGTTGAAGGAAGGGGTTACATTGCTGTGTCAGAATTGCCTAGACAACACAGGGTGTGGAATTGTGATTTTGCATTAAACTTTGGAGATTCTTACACTGGGTTTGTTTGTGTTGACAATTATGATCCTGCTTTATGTGATGTGGCTTTGCCTTTTGATGAAGCACTGCAGCGCGCACTGTTCAGTCATGATGCTTGCTTGTTGACTATTTGTGGAAATACTTGTGCCATCGTGAATGGAGAGACCAGATTTGCCTTTGTTAATTCTCATGCAAACACCTGGGTTAATCACAAAGGTCAGAGGGTAAGTTGTGTTTCATACTTTAGCTCCGCACAGTCACTGGTCAGCTTTGTGTATGATTATGCACAATCGTTTGGCGTAAGTACACCACGGTTTGAGGTAACAGGAGTGAGTGCTGCGGTAACCAGAACTGGCAATGAACGACGATCACAGAACGTCACATCCCGAGGTAACACAGCTACGTTGACACATGCAAAGGTACGTCAGCTGTACAGCGATGTGGTAACAGGATCAAAAGGTTTGCACAAACGTCAGACGGCTACAAGTTGCTCAGTAACGTCAACTGCTGTTCCAGGTAATGCAAACAACCAAACTGCGTCCACAAAGAGTGAATCGAACCCAAATACCAAACCTTTGTACAGCGATGTTTTGAGACGTGTCGTGAGTAATGTTTCACAGAAGCCTGAATGTGTTCCTGAAACTATGTTGGGTAAAGATGACACCAAGCTGACGGCTACAATCGATCGATCAGAGGCTGCACGTAATGGTGCTGGACAAAAGGTAAATCGAAAAGAGACTTCTGCAGAAAAGGCTAAACGTGCTCAAATAAAAGGGGATTTTGAACTGCACGAGACAACTTGCAAAACACACAGTGATGACGTAATTATCACTGACACAAATGTCCCAAAGCAGGCATTTAAACCTTTAACTCGCAGTGATCAGGATACACTGTGCAAAGCTGTTGGACTTTCAAATGAAAATGTTGAAGCGTTGAAGGCAACAACCAGTGTTGATGATATGGGCTGTCCTTGTAAGATACAAAGCATTAAGCCAGATGGGAATTGCTTTTACCGCAGCCTTGCCTTTAGCATTTGTAGCAATGAAGAGAAGCACTTGAAAATTAGACGGGCTGTAACGAAACACCTCCAGAAATACAGCAATAAGTTTGAGACTTACTTGAGAGATGAATATACATCTGTACAGGACTATGTAACAAAATCAAGGATACACTACTGTGGGACCTGGGCAAAGGAGATCGACATATTTGCTGCTGCCGATTTATTCCAAACTACTATCTTCACCTTAAATGATGGGAGATGGAACATGCACAGACCTACTGTACGCCCATGCATTCAGAACTGTATATATTTAAATCACACCGCCAATCATTATGAGGTTGTAACATGCGTTAAAAACCGAAATACGCAGAGTCCTTGTGCCGGAACATGCCAGTCTATTGGTGAGGGAACGTTAAGACCCCAGCGGAAAAGAAAGTTCACCGAGTCAGACACGAAAGCAGAAAAAGAACGTCAACGGTGCAGTGATATCAATGTGAAGAAGCGAAAAACTGAGAATCAAAAGAAGCAATATAATGAATGTGAGTACATTAGGAGTGCCAAACGTGAGACTTCTCTTGAACATTTTCACAAGAACAGCATGAATTCTGAGTTTCGGAAAAGGAAATGTGATTATTTCAACACAAACTATGGAACCGATGTGCAGTTCAAGGCACGTAAACTTGCACAGTATAATAATAAATATGGTACTGATTCAAATTTAAAAAAATCAAAGTGTGAATCCTCAAAAAACACTTATCAGACAAACATCATATTTCAAAATAAAGTCCGTGATTACAGTCATACAAAGTACAAGAGCAACATTGGGTTTCAACATAAAGTCCGTGATTACAGTCATACAAAGTACAAGAGCAACATTGGGTTTCAACATAAAGTCCGTGATTACAGTCATACAAAGTACAAGAGCAACATTGGGTTTCAACATAAAGTCCGTGATTATAGTCATAAGAAGTACAAAAGCAACATTGGGTTTCAACATAAAGTCCGTGATTATAGTCATAAGAAGTACAAAAGCAACATTGGGTTTCAACATAAAGTCCGTGATTATAGTCATAAGAAGTACAAGAGCAACGTTGTGTTTCAACATAAAGTCCGTGATTATAGTCATAAGAAGTACAAGAGCAACATCGTGTTTCAAAAGAAGATCAACGAGAAAAGCAAGATGAAATATCATGAATATGACGAAATTCGCCAAAACAAAATTAAGAGTAGCAGTGACACTCATGCAAATATGAGAAAGAAGCAACAAGACATTGACTTTGTCATCAGTCAGTTTCGTCAAGACGTAAGCTGTGGTCCTGAATACGTATGCTCTGTTTGTCATCGCTTACTTTTCAGGAAACAAGTGATTGAGTGTAAAAGATCTCATTATGAAAGCAAAAGACCAGAGGTTGCTGCACTGGCTAAGAGGTGTATAACATTGCAATATTTACACGTTTGTGATATTGAATGTGGGCAGGAATGTCATTTGTCTGATAGTCCTTGCAGCAAATTATGGGTTTGCCATTCCTGTCATCGGAAAATGCTTGGAGGAAAACTACCAGAAGAGAGTGTCACCAACAACATGCATTTGGATGAAATTCCACCTGAACTGAAATGTCTGAATTCTTTGGAGGAACATCTCATTGCTCGTCACATTCCCTTCATGAAGCTGCTGTGTTTGCCCCGAGGCCGCCAAAGAGCTTGCCATGGTCCATGTGTCTCTGTACCTGTTGATAACAGTAGCGTGACAAACATTCTGCCAAGGAACGAGTGTGATGATAAAATGATAAGAGTCAAACTCAAACGCAAGTTGACATACAAAGGTCATTATGAGTACATGTATGTCCACACTGATCGTGTAAGGAATGCACTGAGGTATTTGATGGCAAACAATAAGTGGTATGATGATGTCATTTTAAATGATGAATGGGTAAACACTCTGAATGGAAGTGATCAATGTGAGGCAAATGAGGACAACCAAGAGCTGCCAGCTAACAGTGATAATGAAAATAACAGTGATGATGAAAATAATCTTGAGGAAGAGCAAGCAGAGGAGGAACTGACCTACATTAAAGACCAGAGTGGCCTCTTGTCAGACACATCATTGCAACCTGTCAATCTGGGTTCAGAGATCATTGATCAGAATTTTCAGGATATACTGAGCGTGGCACCAGCTGAAGGCAACAGTCCAGTTCGTTTACTATCTGATAAAACCAACGAGGCCAAATGCTTTCCTGCTCTGTTTCCATTGGGTGGACCTACATTCCACGATGAAAGGGAATCAAAAATAACTCTGTCACGTTACCTGAACTGTCGCATTCTCAACGCTGATGGACGTTTTGGTCGCAACACAGACTACATATTTTATGCACAGTACATATCAGAAGTGCATCAAGTCATATCTGGTGTATCAGTGGCAATGCGCAAAGGTGGCGGCAAATCATCTCTGAAAGAAGCATCAAACATGTTGTTGAACTCAGATTCACTCAGTAAAATATTACGAAATGATGAAGGGTACAAGTTCTTGCGAGGAATTCGTGGAACCCCACCTTACTGGATGGCAGTACAGAAAGATTTGTTCAGTATGATTCGACAACTGTCAATTCCAACGTTTTTCATAAGCATGTCAAGTGCTGATCTGAGATGGCCTGAAATGCTTGCTTCTCTTTTGAGGTTAGAAGGAAAAGAAACACCTGTGGAGGAACTTGACTGGTCTCAAAAATGTGCGTTGATTGGAAGAAATCCAGTTACTGCAGCAAGAATGTTTGACTATCGATGGCATTGTTTTCTTCGTGATGTAATCCTGTCACCAGCTGAACCCATAGGCAAAATAAAGGACTACTTCTATCGAGTTGAATTCCAACAGCGTGGTTCTCCTCATGTTCACTGTTTGTTTTGGGTGGAAGATGCACCAAAGATTGATAAAGACAGTGATGCTGATGTGGTACGTTTCATAGACAGATACATTTCCTGTGATATTCCACCAGAGTCTGATGCAGAGCTTCATGAGGTTGTGAGCAGCGTACAAAGACACAGCACAAAACACTCAAAAACATGCCGTAAGAAAAATACAGTGTGCCGATTCAATTTCCCACGACCTCCATCAAGCCGTACTTTCATTACAAGAGCTGGGAACTCAGAGGACCTGAATGGAAAAGATGAAAATACCAATGCCAATGCAATCATAAAGAAGGTGAAAACAGCGCTGGCCAATCCTGACCTGAGTTTTGATACAGCTGATGCTTTTTTTGAGTCTCTTGGGATACATCAAGGCCTGTTTGAGAGAGCATACACCATATGTTCCAAAAAGAAAAGCATTGTCCATAAGCGAAATCCGTCTGATATTTGGGTGAACCAGTACAATAAAGACTTACTGCGTGCTTGGCAAGGAAACATGGACATTCAGTATATCACCGACGCCTATTCTGTTGTGGTCTATATACTGTCATACATCACAAAAGCAGAGCAAGAAATGGGTTTGCTGTTACAGCGTGCACAGAAGGAGGCGATGAATGGCAATCTTGATGCAAAAGCTGCATTCAAACAGCTCGGCAGCGTCTACCTGCACAACAGAGAAGTTTCAGCTCAAGAGGCAGTGTATCGTTTGACTCGTATGCGTTTGAAGGAATGTTCTCGTGATGTACAGTTTATTCCTGTTGGTGAAAATCCTGTTAGAATGAGTTTGCCTTTGCATGTGCTCCAAGCTAGAGCTCAGCTCCAACAGCCTGATGATGACAGTAGCATTTGGATGACTAATGTGGTGGAAAGATACAAAAGTAGACCCAGATCAGCAGAAATGGAGGAGTTATGCCTTGCCAGCTTTTGCTCTCAGTACAGAGTTCTTTCAAAGTCTGAGGTTTCACCACAAAGAGAATCACAGGACATAATACAACTGAACAACAACCGTGGCTTCATCAGAAAAAGGACCAGAACACAGCCTGCTGTTGTGAGATATCCCAGGTTTTCACACACAAAAAATCCAGAAAAGTACTTTCATTCATTGCTGCAGCTGTTTTTGCCTTATTATGAGGACTTCCACCTCAGACCGCCTCAGTTTGAAACATACGAACAGTTCTACACAACTGGTGCAGTGAAATGTGGCTCTGACATCCAAAAAGTGCAGTCAATTGTGGACTCCAACAAAGCTTTATTTGAAAAAGAAAGCGATGAGATTGACAAAGCCAAACAGTTGCTGGATAACGACATTGATTTAGAAGACGCTTGGGCTCAGATATGTCCAGAAACAGAAAGCGAACGTCTCAGTTGTTTGGATATGAAACCCAAAGCTGTAGATGATGAAGAAGGCAGTGATGATGTTGGTGATCTTATTCCTGACCTGACAGCAAATCCACAGACAACGTGCACTCTGGAAACTAATCACATGACAATGCCCCGAGATGCTGCACTAGGTTTATTGCGAACACTGAATGAAGAGCAGGCAGCAATATTTTATGCTGTACGTCGGTGGTGTCTGCAGATACTCTTTGGACAGAATCCTGAACCGTTGCGATTGTTCATTACTGGTGGAGCAGGAACAGGCAAATCCCATTTGATCAAAGCCATCCAGTACGAATCTACACGACTGCTGTCACAGATTTCTGACAATCCAGATGATCTGACTGTGCTCCTTACAGCGCCCACTGGTGTGGCTGCATATAACATTGGTGCTGCAACTATTCACAGTACATTCTCCATTGGTGCAAATGTTAAGCTGCCATATCAACCTCTTGGTGATGAGAAGGTAAATACTTTAAGGATGAAAATGCGAAACTTGCAGATTTTGATCATTGATGAAGTGTCCATGGTTGACCACCGTCTTTTGTCCTACGTTCATGGCAGACTACGTCAAATAAAACAGACTGGTGATTATTCTTTGTTTGCAAATGTTTCCCTGATCTGCGTGGGTGACTTCTTTCAGTTGAGACCTGTCAAAGGCACACCTCTTTTTTCTGACAACACAGAAGCCAACATGTGGGACAACAACTTTGAAGTGGCTGAGCTTACCAAAGTTTTGAGGCAAGAAAATGCAGAATTTGCGGAGATGCTGAATCGTCTCAGAGTTCGTAAAAAGAATGAACATCTCAGTGGGCATGATGTGTTTGCATTAAAACAACGTGAAACTGGTGAAGA